>NC_133325.1:91739642-91915802 GCF_042186555.1 Aquarana catesbeiana
TTTACTACGGCACAAATTAAGAAGCTTATTGACTTGACGCATTCTACGTCTATAAGTTCACAGGTTCAAGAAATGTCGTATAAATTTTTGACCAGGTGGTATCAGACCCAAGTTAAGATAGCATAGATGTTCCAGACGGCAGACGCCAGATGTTGGAGAGGGTGTGGACAAAAAGGCAACTTTCTCCACCTATGGTGGTCTTGCCCTAAGATCAGGGTGTTTTGGGAAGCGATTGCTCCATGAGTCGAAAGGCTATCCTCCGGACCAATAGAGTTAACGCCCTGGAATTTTCTGTTTCACGGAACTTCAATGTCTATTAGATCTTATAAGAAAAGTGTTATTCCACACTTATTAAATGCCGCCAAACTATTAATACCCAGGCTATGGAAACAAACTAGATGTCCAACTTTGTTGGACTGGAAGAAAGAGGTTAACTCAATAACGGAGGCTGAAAGATGGGTGCACGCAGTAAAAGACAGGAAGGATAAAAACATTGAAATATGGGCAGGATGGGTGCTCTGCTCTATAGAGATTGGATAGAGTAATGATGTAAAGAGCTGTATGGTCTCAGGGTTCAGATGCGGGTGTCCCTGAGGGGGGAATATATAACCTTGTTGAATTTTGTTTTTTTGTTTTGTGTGTGGGTTTTTTTTTTTTTTCTTTCCCGCTCTCTCTTCCTTTCTTTCTTCCCTTTATCTGTTCTTTTCACTTATTTTTTAGATGTATAGAGTGGTACACAAGATTCTCTGTAGAATGGGATTGAATACTGGGAAGGGATAAGGGGTGGGGGGAAATGGGAGGGGAAAGAACACTTAGGAAGGAATGGGGGCACAGAAGAGGGGGGATAGTTGGAACAGATATAGTAAAGGGAAGATGGGGTATATATTCACTTAATAAGAGGGATGTATGGCTCATAGAAGCCTCCTATGATATTTTTAGATATTTTGTTTGGTGTTTAAGAGTGAATTGGCTCAAGGAAGCCTACTAATATAACAACTTTTGTAATAGGTTGTTTTTTTTTTTTCTCTCACGATGATGGAATGTTTGAACGAAGGGTAATATGATAAGTTGTTTTTTTGGTGTGGGGGGGGGTGTAAAGCACAATTAACACATTATATTTGGAGGAGGAGAGGAGACAGGAGGGGGGAAGGTATTATTAGAGTAGGGGAGAGAGAAGAGAGGAGAGGGGAAAGGGGAAGGATTTGTTTGTATGTTATTATTGGGGTTTTTTTTTTTGAGAAGGGGAAGAGTTGTCAATGATAAGGATGTATCTATTTTGATAATACATGAATACTAACGATATGAATTATGTTTTAATGGATATGTTGGAAAATGAATAAAAGTTTAATAATAAAAAAAAAATACTTTGTCTTTTTTGGGTAATTCTCTACCAGCTTTGCACATCTAGAGAGTGACATTTTTGCCCATTCTTCTTTGCAAAATAGCTCAGGCTCTGTCAGATTGAATGAAGAGCATCTGAACAATTTTCAAGTCTTGCCACAGATTCTCAATTGGATTTAGGTCCGGACTTTGGTGTCCTTTTATGAAACTGAGATCAGCGGCGATCCCGAGTCTCACCGCTGATCTCAGCGCTTTACCAGTTTATGAAACTGAGATAATCAGCGGAGAACATGTTCTCCGCTGATTATCTCAGCACAGTGAGAATTCACAGAAACGGCCAGTTTATGAAGGTGCGATCTCCACACCTCACTGGCGATCTGTGACAGAATTCTCACTTTCTGATTCACCATTTCAGAAGTGGAGAATCAGAGTGAGAAGCCTGAAACTGGCTGATATTCTGGAGAAAGAAAGAAGTCTTTTGACTTCTTTCTTTCACCAAACAGTCAGAGCACACCTTCCCCACCATTACACACCCCAAAACCAGCAGGATAGGAATTTATAGTGTATATATATATATATATATATATATATATATATACATATATATGTATATGTATATATATATATATATATACACATATATAAATATACATATATATATATATATATATATATATATATATATATATATACATATATAGCTATATATAGATACACATATATATATATATATGTATCTATATATAGCTATATATATATATATTTTTTTTTAGATGTTCACGTCTCTGGCTGGGTTCACACTTGTGCGATGCGTGAACCAGCGTGATTCCTGTGCGGGTTTTCACATCGCACCTACATTGACATCTGCGCACCACTGCGGGTGTCAATGTAAAGTTAATGACACCCCCAGATCATTTCACAGATCGCAGTGCGAACTATGTAATGGTGCAGGAATCGGATCGCATGGGTGTTCACACCCATGCGATCCGATTCCAGTGTGGACCAAATAAAGGGTCCTGTACCATTTTGGTGCAAATGCAATATGATTTAGGGCCAGTTCCCACTGCTGCGGTGTCCGAGATCGGATGTGATTCGCACCGCAGTGCAAAATCACATCCGATCTCTGTGCGATGCGATTTCAGCCATACAGATAGTATTGCTAAATTTGCATTGCCCTCGGACCAAACTCTTACAGGACCCTTTTTTTGGTCCACAGCAGAATCGGATTGCATGGGTGTTCACACCCATGCGATTCGATTACTGTCCGAGTTTGCAGATCGCACTGCGATATGCGAACTGATTTGGGGGTGTTAACTTTTAGGCCCAGTTCACACTTGTGCGATGCCGGACATCGCACAGGCATCGCATGTTATTTGCAGCACACTGCCATTCACATTACATGCGATGTCTGTGCGGTGCGATATCAGCTGTACAGATAGTATGGCTGATATCGCACCGCATTCGGTGCAAACACGCACAGGACCCTTTTTTCTGTTCGGACCAGAATCGGATCGCATGTGTGTTCACACATATGCGATCCGATTCATGTCCGAACTGTCAGTTCGCTGTGCGATATGCAAGCTGATCTGGGGGTGTCCTTAACAATGTATTGACACTCCCCAGCGATTCGCATATGGCAGTGTGAACTGACATGCGAGTCGGTGCGATGCGGGAACCCGCAGTGGATTCGCAGTGTTCTCGCATCGCACCAGTTTATCAATTTTTATGTTTATCTATAATGAAATATATTTTATTTTAATTTATTAATAAATATTTATACTTGTATACTTTATTAAAATTATTTTTTTTAATGATTATAAATGTATTTTGCATTTATATGAATGGTATATAGCTGCATTACATATGTGCATTACATTCATTTACTATACACCATTCACATTTAAATAGGCACATGTATGATCTTTAAATATTGATAAAAACAATGTTTTTTTTATAATTAGGTTAATGTATATTGTGTAGGGGGAATTTATCTTTATTATTTTATTAATATGTTGGGGAATAATGTGTGCTGATTTGTGTTAAACTTTTGTATTTTATGGTTCCTCATACTGTAATCCCGCGATATCACACGAGATTACAATGAGAGGAGCCGTTCTCAGGATTTCCTGGCGTTTGTAGATCGCTCCTCAACTCAACATGAGAAGCGATCTACACACTTTCATAAACAGGCACTCAGAGGAGAGCGATCTCCTCTGAGAATGCCTGAGAACTGAAAAGCGGTATTTTACCGCACTTTCATAAAAGGACACCTTTGACTGGCCAATCTAACACATGAATATGCTTTGATCTGAACCAGTCAATTGTAGCTCTGGCTGTAGGTTTAGGGCAGGGGCGTCCAAACTTTTTTCAAAGAGGGCCAGATTTGATGAAGTGAACATGCGTGATGGCCCACCATTTTGCCCGACATTCTTTGAACCATTAAAATTCGGTTTAAGTGTGTTCGTCCGAGCACTGATACACTGCCCAACAAGAATTCTCTTGCCCTTGTGGTTGTGTGTGGTAAAAAGATGAGCTTGGATGTTATTTGGAGATGGATATATATATATATATATATATATATATATATATATAGATATATATATATATATATATATATATATCTATATATATATATATATATATATATATATATATATATACACACACATATATCTCCCCCCAACTAATCCCCGAGTGCCGCTCAGGACTAAGGATGAGCTTGGGTTTGTTATTTGGATATACCGTATTTATCGGCGTATAACACGCACCTTCATTTTAAGAGGGAAGTTTCAGGAAAAACACTTGCATTTTAAATAATGAACTTTGAAGCAAAATAAGGGTCACAGTCCATCAATGCAGCCTTATCAGTGCCCATCTGCAGCCTCACCAGTGCCCATGAATGCAGCCTCATCATTGTAAATTAATGCAGCCTGCACATCCTTGCTCATCTGCAGCCTCATCAGTGCTCGATTACACAGCGCCGCAATCTCCTGTGTACCCGGCGATCAGTCAAACACAGTCCCGCCTGTGATAGACAGAACAGTGATCCAATCCTGGGCCAGGAGGCGGGACTGTGTGTGACTGATCGCCGGGTACACAGGATATCAACGTTCTGTGTAATCCGGTGGCGCCCATCCCCTCCTACTCCGAAACAGCAGGAATTGGCATATAACACGCAAACACGATTTCCCCCGATTTTCAGGAGAAAAAGTGTGTGTTATACCCCAATAAATACGGGTATATATCTTTTGTGGCCCCCATGGCGTTCTGGGATTTGTTGGGGGCCACAAAAGATATATATAGCCAAATTACCAGTGGGGCCATTTTAATCCATAACGGGGGCAGGACTTTAGACATGCCTGGTTTAGGGTCATTGTCCTGCTGGAAGGTGAACCCCAGTCTCAAGTCTTTTGCAGACTAACAGGTTTTCTTCTAAGATTGCCCTCTATTTGGCTCCATCCACCTTCCCATTAACTCTGACCAGCTTTCCTGTCCCTGCTGAAGAAAAGCATGCCCGCAACATAATGCTGCCACCACCATGTTTCACGGTGGGGATGGTGTGGTCAGTGTGATGTGCAGTGTTCGTTTTCCCCCACACAGAGTTTTGCTTTTAGGTAAAAAAGTTAAATTTTGGTCTCACCTGACCAGAGCAACTTCTTCCACATTCCCCGGAATAAGATTACAGGGGACCGAGCTTCAACGCAATCCAGCGGCGTCCGAGCGGAGACTGGGCGGATTTCCCATTATAACAATACACATGCTGATCACACCGGGTGCCAGGCATAGTGTGAGTGCATCCCATTTGTATTAGATTTGTGTTTTTAATAAATTACGGTATTACACTATGGGAGCCTCCCTTCGGTCACTTTTTCTCCCCATCCATGGAGAACCATCCTAAGCATTAGCTGACTGTTAATTCACAATCTAGGTGTCATATATCCCCCACAAAGTGCAAGTGACCACTCTAGCAATAGGTGGTCAACGTGTAAGGGTGAGTGTACATCCATGTGGGGCACCTCTGTCTGAACACTGAATATTGGAGCACCTATAATTAATCTATGCACAAGCACTTTATTTCACAACATAGTGGGACTGTTAACTGAAATGTTTGTTTTGCACATTGATGGAGAGTACGTTTAAAATTCATAATAATAGCTAAGCGCCGTTTTTTCCTTTTCACCTTCTTCCACATGTTTGCTGTGTCCCCCACATGGCTTCTCACAAACTGCAAATGGGACTTCTTATGGCTTACTTTCAACAATGGCTTTCTTCTTGACACTCTTCCATAAAGGCCAGATTTGTGGTGTGTGTGACTAATAGTTGTCCTGTGGACAGATTCTCCCACCTGAGCTGTGGATCGCTGCAGCTCCCCCAGATGGGCCTCTTTGCTGCTTCTCTGATAAATGCTCTTCTTGCCCGGCCTGTCAGTTTAGGTTGACGGCCATGTCTTGGTTGGTTTGCAGTTGTGCCATAGTCTTCATTTTCCATGATGGATTAAACAGTGCTCCGTGAGAAGTTCAAAACTTGGGATATTCTTTTATAACCTAATCCTGCTTTAAACTTCACCACAACTTGATCCCTGACCTGTCTGGTGTGTTCCTTGGCCTTTATGATGCTGTTTGTTTACTAAGGTTCTCTAAAAAACCTCTGAGGGCTTCGCAGAACACCTTTATTTATACCGAGATTAAATTACACACAGGTGGACCCTATTTACTAATTTGGGGACTTCTGAAGGCAATTGGTTCCATTACATTTTAGTTAGGGATGTCAGATTAAAGGGGGCTGAATACAAATGCACGCCCTTTTCATATATCCATTTGTAAAGAAAAATTGAAAACTATTTATCATTTTCTTTTCACTTCACAATTATGTGCCACTTTGTGTTAGTCTCTCACATAAAATCCCAATAAAATACATTTACGTCTTTGGTTGTAACATGACAAAATGTGGGAAATTTCAAGAGGTATGAATACTTTTTCAAGGCACTGTAAGTGAGGAAGGGTTCCATTTAAAATTATACTGTAGTCTAGATAGGGAGGCAGGGAGAATTACTACATCCAACACCTCCCATTTTTTAAAATGAATTTTAAATTACATAGTGCAAAAGCAAAGCCTAATGAATGTTCAATATGGAATAATAATGGATGCCAATGAATTTTGCAGATTTCAAGTTAGTTTGTAGAAAATTATGGGCTCTTTTTTCATTGAAGGGTGTCAAGAAATTTGTCTACGGCTGTACTTAAAGCGGGGGTCCACCCACACCGCTAAAAAAAAAAAATATTAAAAGCCAGCAGCTACAAATACTGCAGCTGCTGACTTTTAATACATGGCCACTTACCTGTCCCAGGGTCCAGCGGTGTTGGCAGGTGACGCCGAGAACCCGCTCGGTTCTCGGCAGCTGCCGCCGCCATCCTAGGTGAGGGAATCAGGAAGTGAAGCTTTGCGGCTTCACTTCCCGGTTCCCTACTGCGCATGCGCGAGTCGCGCTGCGCATCGTAAGTGGTCCCCGCTCTCTCCTGGGAGCTGTGCGTTTCCCAGGAGACAGCGCGGTGGGGACGGGAAGAGGCGTAGACTCCCATGGGAGTCTATGCCGGAAGTGGGTGCAAATACCTGTCTTAGACAGGTATCTGCACCCCCCTCCCCCCTGAAAGGTGCCAAATGTGACACCGGAGGGGGGGGGGAGGGTTCAGAAAAGCGGAAGTTCCATTTTTGTGTGGAACTCCGCTTTAACTTTGTTTTGCTCCCCTGCACTCCTTTCAAGACCTGCAACCTTCAGGTATGTGAGGGCATGTGACACACTCTCCTTCCTCCCACATGATAGCACTGACACTTAGGCATCCACCTCAGTCACAGAGGTCAGAAAAAAGTCCTCAGCCTACTGTATGCTCCAAGCATTAAATGGAGAATGTGCAGGGTTCACCCTCTTCTCTCCTGGCTTCAATAGCAGGGGAGCAAAGAGAAAGTATTACAAGCGACTGTTTGGGCCACATTGGCAGGAACCTGTTGCTCTAAACTGTTTGAACAAAGCAGGGGTTCACCTAAAGCAGAGATCTCCAAACTACGGCCCTCCAGCTGTTACGGAACTACACGTCCCATGAGGCATTATAAAACTCTGACATTTACAGACATGACTAGGCATGATGGGAATTGTAGTTCTTGAACAACTGGAGGGTCGTAGTTTGGAGACCCCTGATAAAGTAAATGTTCAATGTCAGGCTGTACCTGTCCTCCTCCTGACATTTCATTTATTCACTACGCTACTGGCTGAAGAATGAACAATCGTCATAAGGGAGGGATGTCAGAAACAGATACTATAGGCCTAACCAGGGCTTTTTCAACCACGACCCCCCAAAACCCCTCCCCCCACTCGCACCCTCCAAATCATATCAAATAGTGGGTGTGGTCAGTCAAATTTCAAGAACAGTAGGAGGGTCTTAAAGGGGCGTTAAATACCAGGATTGCATTACATACAGAGTGCAGAGTTCAGGGGGGTTACATACAGAGTGCAGAGTTCAGGGGGGTTACATACAGAGTGCAGAGCTGTCACTTGTAAACACAGAAACCGGACTTCTGTGTTTACAAGTGATTGTGGTCAGCAGGCCCCCCCAAGAGTCTGAGGCAGAGGTGGTGGAACTGAGTTCCACCAAGTTCCCCCTGAAAAAAAGCCCTGGGCCTAACTCTTTGCAGAAAGTCAGGCAAATGCTTTTACTGGAAAAGGCATCTTTGAAAAGCCAGTTTCAGCATACAACATAAATTATATCAAACTATTCAATTAATATTTTAAAAACAAAAGGAGGTGGAAGTAATAATTTGAAATACAATTTTAATATTTCGCAATTTCCGGTCTAGTAAATACTTATAGCTATCATGAAATAATTTGCTGTAGAACAAAGCTACAGTGATAAATATAAAGCCTTCCCATACTTCCATATATGACAGTTAACTTTAGTGATTTCACAAAAGTCCAACATAGACTTTTCTTTATTAGATTATTGCTTCTTTCAAAAGGGACTGTCATGTGGGAATCATGGAGGCGGCCATTCCTGAACTCTCTTTTTGAGAATGCCAGTACCCCGGGACGTCTAAAATGGGGTCTGAGTTAGTTACTCGCCTGGAACAGATATAGAGATTAAAAATGATGATACTTTATGACACTCATGTACAGTATAAGACTGTTCTGGGTCTGTGACTCAACGCTGAAACTAGCATTTACTCCAAGCAGGTCATCAATGGCAGAACCCATACTTTCCTTGTGACAATATCACTTTGAAGTGTTCTTTTCTTACATGCTCTGACCTTGACAGTATCAATAAAAGGGCCCGTATGTCAATTCCAGCTTCTATGAATGACACAGGATCTATGAATGGAGGGGCAGAGCTATCAATCATCCACTTGTCCCCCATTCAAAGATCCTGTAGTATGGGAAGAGGGGAGGATGGAGGAAGATTTCTCCTAAAAGAAGAAGAATCAGTATGAGAAACATCTTACAATAAAGTTCCTTGTGCTAATTTACATGTTCTTGATTTTAGATAAACGTATGCTTTATAGGTGAACTCCAGGTAGAATCCAAAAAAATACCTAGCAGTGGGGCTCCCCCCTGTACTGCACATGTTAGATGCTCATTTTTGTCTAAAGGAACATTATAACGCAAATTTTACTTACCTTATCCTTCCCTCTTGCAGGTTTCCCCCCAGGAGCATTACCAGTCCCCCCATAGTGGCTTCTGTTCATCAGTAGCAGATACTCGGACATCATGTACAATGCAGTATTAGCGGTCCTGCATTGTGAGGATGTGTGTCTATATCCCAGAGCATTGGAGAGAAGAGAAGAGTGCTGGCTGCTAGGGAGCAGGGGATAACTTAAAGCAGAACTTTACCCAAAACAAAAATAATCTTCTTTAACCCTTTCATGACTAAGCCTAGTTTTGAAATTTGGTGTTTACAAGTTAAAATCCATATTTTTTGCTAGAAAATTACTTAGAACCCCCAAACATTATATATATATATATATATATATATATATATATATATATATATATATATATATATATATATATATATATATATATATATATTTTAGCAGAGAATCTAGAGAATAAAATGGAGATTGTTGCAATATTTTATATCACACGGTATTTGTGCAGCGGTGTTTTAAACGCAAATTTTTGGGAAAAGGGACACTTTCATGAATTTTAAAAAATCCAAACAGAAAGGTTACTCCAAGTTTTTTGTATAATGTGAAAGATGATGTTACGCCGAGTAAATAGATACCAAACATGTCATGCTTTATAATTGCACGCACTTGTGGAATGGTGACAAACTACGGTACCTAAGAATTTCCACTGGCGACGCTTTAAATGTTTTTTATGGTTACCAGGTTAGAGTTACAGAGGAGGTCTAGTGCTAGAATTATTGCCCTCGCTCTGACGATCGCGGTGATACCTCACATGTGTGATTTGAACACCATTTACATATGCGGGCGTGACTTCCGTATGCGTTTTCTTTGCTGCGCGAGCTCGCGGGGACGGGGGCGTTTAAAAAAAAAAATGTTTTAATCCTTATTTTAATATTTATAAACTGTGTTTAAAAGAAAAAACATTTTTGGATGACTTTTATTGCTGTCACAAGGAATGTAAACATCCCTTCAGACAGTAATAGGTGGTGACAGGTACTCTTTATTTAGACCCCCAATCCCTCCTTTGCACTTCATAGTATTCAGATCGCCGAAAACAGCTTCGTTCCAGCCCGCCCCCAGCCGCCAGAGGCAGCTGATTGGTCACCGGGCCTCCCGATGGCATGGGAGGCCCGGTAAGAGCGGCAGGAGGCGGCGGAGGGGGGGGGGGGGACGGTAATTCCCGCTCCTCCGCCATAACAGCCGAGCGGCTTTTAGCCACATCGGTTGTTATACTCGGATAGTCGATCGCCCGCTCTAAACAATGGTACCGGGATGATGCCTGCAGCTGCGGGCATCATCGCAGGTATAACCCCGGAAAGCCGAGTACGCATATCTGCGTAGGCTCGGCGGGAAGGGGTTAAGCAAGGAACATACATTCCACATTAATAATTATGCTGCCAAAATGATCGTGTGCTGTAAATTGCCTCCAGCATTGCACCTGTTTCTCCATTGTGGAGGCTGCCATTTTGCTGAAGCCCAGAGCCCCTGAACAGCAGTAAAATGGAAAAAAGTGGAACTAAACCCATCGATTTAACGGTTCCAAAAAATAATTGATTACATTCCTGGAATGCAGGAATTGCCAACTGTCACATTTGCTTGTGTCCTCAACCAAACCATAAAATGGCTGGTGTCATAACTGATCACATGTGCAGCACCATGGCAGTTGCAGAACAAACAGAAGCAGCTTCCTTGGCTGTAAAAGATAGGAGGGTGTAACTCCGCTTTAAGGCTGTCAGCAGATCGGCCTCTACAAACTCGGCAATGCCTAAAAATGGAGAGCAACTGAGCATGTGTAGAGCAGGGTGCGACAGTGTATTACTGGATTTTTGAGATTTGTTGTCAGGTTTTTTTGCTAGAAAATTGCTTAGAACCCCCAAACATTATACATTTTTCTTTTTCTAACACCATAGAGAATAAAATGGCAGTCATTGCAATACTTTCTGTCACACCATATTTGCACAGCGGTCTTACAAGCGCACTTTTTTTTT
Organism: Aquarana catesbeiana; assembly: GCF_042186555.1. NCBI lineage: Eukaryota > Metazoa > Chordata > Amphibia > Anura > Ranidae > Aquarana > Aquarana catesbeiana. Next base: position 91,750,646 of record NC_133325.1, read on the forward strand.
GGAAAAAAATAAACTTTTTTGAATTAAAAAATAAGACAAAAGAAAAATTAGCCCATTTTTTTTTTTTTATATTGTGAAAGATAATGTTACGCCGAGTAAATTGATACCCAACATGTCACGCTTCAAAATGGCGCCCGCTTGGGGAATGGCGACAACCTTTTACCTTTAAAAATATCTCAACGACCTTTAAAAAAAATTCTACAGGTTACATGTTTTGAGTTACAGAGGAGGTCTAGGGCTAGATACCTCACATGTGTGATTTGAACACAGTTTTCACATGCGGGCGCTACTCACGTATGTGTTCGCTTCTGCACGCGAGCTCGTCGGGACGGGGCGTGTTGAAATTTTTTTTTCGTATTTATTTTACCTTATTTTTCACTGTTCTTTTTAAAAAAAAATAAAAAATTGTGTCACTTTTATTCCTATTATGTGTATATATGTAAACATCCCTTGTAATAGAAAAAAAAAGAATGACAGAACCTCTTAAATATGAGATCTGGGTCAAAAAGACCTCAGATCTCCTATTTACACTAAAATGCAATAAAAAAAAAAAAATTGTCATTTAAAAAAATTCCAAAAAAATGTCCCTTTAAGAGCAATGGGAGGAAGTGACTTTTTGACGTCGCTTCCGCCCTGCAATGGTATGGAGACGGGTGGGGGCCATCTTCCCCTCACTTGTCTCCATACCCAGCATGTGAAAGGATCCAATCGCCTCCACCGCTCCATGGCTCTGGTAAGCACCAGAGCGCAGCGGGAGGGGGAGAAACCGCCGCAGAGAACACTTTTATCTGAAAGCGGACCACCGGCCGAAGAAGAGGATACCAGGGTTATGGCAGCTAGGTGCTGCCATAACAACGATATTCCTCTTCAAAGTTAGGACGTATAACGGCGTGCGGCGGTCCGTAAGTGGTTAAACAGGCATTTTTAATATCTTGCATAGCTATACCTTCAAAAGGGGGCCAGCATTTAGTGATCTAACAGGACTTCATTTTCGGACTAAAGTTCTATTTTAAAAAGGAGTTCTGCCCCCCAGCAAAAAATGTAAACATACTTTAGCTGCTGACTTTTAATATTAGGACACTTACCTGTCCTTGAATCCAGCGATGTCGGCATCCCAGCTGATGTTTCCATCGGCTCTCGGGTGCTGCTGCCGCCATTCGTAGTAAGGGAACCCAGCAGTGAAGCCTTTCGGCTTCAAAACCGGTTCCCTACTGCGCATGTGTGAAACGCTTTCTGAATGGCCCAGCAGCAGAGGAAGGAGGAGGGGGGCTGAACTTCTAAGAGATCTCGCCACCTGTCAAAAACAGGTACCCGCTCCCAGCTGAAAGGTGCCAAATGTGGCACGGGGGGGGGGGGCGGTGGAGGCTGATAAACCGAGCTTCCACCTTTTGGTGGAACTCCACTTTAAGTAAAACTTAAAGTTTCCATAGAGAAAAGCAAGCATTTAACCCTAGTAATTCGAGGGGGGGGGGGGGGGGGGGGGGCCACTGCAAGGGTACGTTTAGATTTTACCAGGAGTTCAGCTGTAAGCAGTGATGTAGAGCTCTCGATCTTCCAAATTATATAAACTATAAATATGTTGCTAAACTTCATAACATGGGAATGACCACTTAATGTTAGTAGATTTTTCACACAAGTGTATAAGATATACAGTACGTAGAAAACCAATAGCTGGGGACTTTAACAGTGTCACAAATATACACAAAATATAATATTAATAAAAATCTATATTCCCACGTACATGGATTTATGTGGGAAGTTGTGTCTTCATCTGTTGACCATCTATAGAGATTTTCACATGGATGGGCTTGTTAAAAGGTCATTTAACTAATATAAACTGAGATGAACCACTAGATTTCAGTATACACCCATACATTTTGCAAAATACACTAATCTGTGTTGTAGTGAGTATTGGTAATTAATGTTATTACGCTGTGCCCTCAGTAATGTGTTTATTGTGGGTTAATTCAGCGTTACGATTAAATACCTCCACATTTCTTCAAGTAGTGATTCACATAAATATTCATGAAGCACAGAGCAGTCATTTTGTCTCTTCAGTACCCAGGGAACAAGATCCCCTTTAACCCCTCTGAACAATGAAAGAGATAACGCAAACAATGACAAAACATTGCATTAGATCCAGTGGGAACCAGGATTTGCCATGTAGACTGGGCACAAGACGGCATGGGAAATCCCCTCCCACTCAGCATGTCTTTCCTTATGGAGTCAATGCAATAGATTGGACCGTCACCTTTGCCATACACTTACAAAATGTTCAGCAAACAGTGCAACTTTTTCTTAAAGGCACTCTGTGTAACACTGCTAATCCATGTACACACCATATTGTTCCCACTCCACCACTGTCCATGATTTATAAACATAATACAAGATAAATTAAAGCATTTCTCCCCCTGGTAAGAGCCCTTTCACACTGGTGCGCGGGCCATGTTAGCAGTAAAGCGCCGCTAGTTTTAGCAGCGCTTTACCGGTGCTGTGCGGGTGGCAGTGGGGCGCTTTTAACCCTAAAGTAGGGGTTAAAAGCACCCGCAATGTGCCGCTGCTGAAGTGCTTTTCAGGCGCTTCGGCAGCGCTGCCCATTAATTTCAATAGCAGGGGTGGTTTAGGAGCGGTGTATGCACCGCCCCAAAGACGCTGCTTGCAGGACTTTTTTTTTTCAGTCCTGCAACTAAGCGCACCACCCCAGTGTGAAAGCACTCGGGCTTTCCACATTGGGGAGGCATGAGAGGCGCATTTCAGGCGCTATTTCTAGAGCTAAAATGCCTGAAAAGCGCCTTCAGTGTGAAAGGGGTCTTACAGATCAAATGGCAGATGTCTTATTTTCACACTGCAAGCTAGAAAACTACACAATTAACTGGCTGCTGTGGGCAATACCCTAACGCTCCCGAATTTCCAGCCTCAATAAATTATCAAAGTATCAGACAAGAACGCACAGTAAAATAAACTAGACACTCGTTTGCTAGTTCCGGACGTGGCAGGCTCGGATTAGCGCTAGTCTCCTCCTCTTCAGCACTCTCCTTGGGCTCTTTCACACAGGAGTTGAAAATAGGCAGTTTGGTCACATTTTACCACTTCCCAACCACTATAAACGCCATTCAAAATTGTTAAAATAGTAAGCAGATGGAGATGTACACACAGAATCGTTACCTCACGTTGCATTGAGGCAAACATATGCAGCCTGCTGAGTTTGGCAGGTGTTGAGATGTTGAAACCACCTCCATTCACTTCTATTGAAAAGTGCCACAAGCACGCCTATAGTGTTTACAGCATGTTTAGGGCATGAAGGCAAAACATCAAAAGTGATCATTTCCCATTTTAGCCTCATAAAAAAAAAAAAACACATCTCACAGGGCATTTGATGTCACCAGATGCGACTTGAACAACTATGCGGCATGTCCAAAACACTCATCAACATTATAGGTATGTTAATGCACCTTAAAACTCAACGTAGGTGTTCCACTTCGTACCCTTCCACTTTTGTAGTCACACCCACTTCAGCACTGTGCTTGGGAGCAGCGGCTCTCTCAGCTTACTCCCTTCTCACAGGGCAGTTTGACAGCACAGGGAGCCATTGGCTACTGCTGCTGTCAATCAAATCCTGTGATGAGGGAGCAGGGGCCAAGACGTGCTGTGTGTCTATAAACATAGGCAGCATGACTTGGTATCGAGCCTGCACGAGTGCCCCATAGGAAGCAGCTTCCCATGGGGACACTCGCTGAAGAGGTGGAGCCAGGAGTGCTGGTGGGGGGACTCCAGAAGAGGAGGATCGGGGCTGCTCTATGCAAAAACATTGCACAGAGCAGGTAAGTTTAACATGTTTATTATAGAAAAAATTAAAACGTTAACCCTTGTTTTGACAGAGCGTGTGCATATCAAGCTTACAATAGATAATAAAAATCTTCAAGCACAGTACAAACAGAATTAATTATGGTGAACAAAAATTCCCAGTGCCCCCTTACACATTACACAGGACGGGATAGTTGGGTAGGATTTTCATATTTTCATGTAAAAAGCAGGTAAAAATGTAAGCAGCAATTTTTAAATATTTTTCAAGGTTATGCTATGTGAATGAAAAACAGCCCAATTTGGCTGCAAAATTGGAAATGCACTTTAAGCGCCTCCACTTTCAGGTTGTGGGTTGCATACATACTTCATGCTCCCATCCAGTAATGCAAAATGCAGTGACTAACCAACCTGTTAGCGGCCAGAGCATTGCCACGTGGGTGGTGTATCTATGCCAGCTTTGAAAAAGATGGTATTTGCATTTCAGAAAATCAACGCAGAATTGAAGGGGTCACAGCAAATGTACAAGACATAACTTTATGCCATCAACTCCTAGCTTTAACCTGAGTTTACCACAGGTTTATTTTAACAGACAAGTTACCTACTCAGAGTATGAGAGCAATTCCAGTCAACAAGGTAAAGCAATCAGTGCGCTATTAATGCTAGCAAGTAACTACTGCAATTGTGCTAAAATCAGAAAGTGCAGTCAGTCTACCTGGTTCCTGTATTCCACTGCACCAGATTTCAGGCTTAGTAGGAAAAGCAAAAGAAAGTATTAAACTTCCTGAACCTGTTCTATGTGACTTCCTCTCTGTCTTCTTGCTGCACACTCAAACTTCCAAAGCAGATTCAAATGCGGAGGCAGCAGGAAACATTTTTGTACTGGCATTTTGTTTCACCCGAGATCACCAGATTAAGGACAATGGGCAGTTCCCTAAGGCTGCTTTCACACTGGGGCATTAGGGGGCGTCGGCGGTAAAACAGTGATATTTATAGCGCTGCTTTACCGTGGTATTCGGCCGCGGTTTTAACCCCCCGCTGGCAGCCGAAAAAGGGTTAAAACCGCTCGTATAGCGCGGCTATAGCCGCGGTATAGCCGCGCTGTCCCATTGATTTCAATGGGCAGGAGCGGTATAGGAGCGGTGAATACAACGCTCCTTCACCGCTCCAAAGATGCGGCTGGCAGGAGTTTTTTTCTTCTCCTGTCAGCGCACCGCTTCAGTGTGAAAGCCCTCGGGCTTTCACACTGAACAAACAGCAGCGGCTGTTTTGGGTCGGTTTGCAGGCGCTATTTTTAGCGCAATAACGCCTGAAAACCGCCCCAGTGTGAAAGGGGTCTAATTAGAAGGCTGGGTGAAAACCTGAAGCACTTGGCAGGTTATGCAAACTGTATGCGTTTCCAGGATTCATTTTCAGTTCAGACCGGCATGCACCTTTTAGAAAACATTATGGGGCCTTGGAAAGATCTGTGCAACCAAAACAGATATTTGGTTTTATGTATGGATTAAAAAATATTTATAAAAATAGGAATAGGGCTAAATGACAAGTTAATCCTGCAGAGCAGAAATCTATTTTTAACATACGGGCAAGCACAGTGGCTAAGTGGTTGGTACTTCCACCTAACAGCACTAGGGTTGCCAGTTTGCCGCGATTACTTCATTTCCGTGCATCCGCGTGGGAGCCGCCGGTAACGGCACGTCAGCTGAAGCAACGGGACGAACGAGCTGTTGCTTCAATGTGCATGTGCCGATAACGTCAGCACATGCTGATACAGGGGATATCTCTTAAACCGTGCAGGTTTAGGAGATAATCCAGGGTAGCTACAGGTAAGCCTTATTATAGGCTTACCTGTAGTAAAAAGTGGATTGTAAGGGTTTACAACCACTTTAATGACATCCCAGTCTTAGTCCTTAGTGTTCAATATTGAGTTGGCCCAGCCTTTGCAGCTATAACAGCTTCAACTCTTCTGAGAAGGCTGTCCACAAGGTTTAGGAGTGTGTCTATGGGAATGTTTGACTATTCTTCCAGAAGCGCATTTGTGAAGTCAGGCACTGCTTTGGGATGAGAAGTCCTGGCTTGCAGTCTCCGCTCCAATTCATCCCAAAGGTGTTCTATTGGGTTGAAGTCAGTACTCTGTGCAGGCCAGTCAAGTTCCCCCACCCCAAACTTGCTCATCCATGTATTTTTGGGCCTTCCTTTGTGCACTGGTCCATATCATTTGGTGGAGGGGGGATTATGGTGTGGGGTTTCGTTTCAGGGGTTGGGCTTGGCCCCTTAGTTCCAGTGAAAGGAACTCTTAAGGCGTCAGAATACCAAGACATTTTGGACAATATCATGCTCCCAACTTTGTGGAAACAGTTTGGAGATGGCTCCTTCCTGTTCCAACATGAATGAGCACCAGTGCACAAACCAAGGTCCATAAAGACATGGATGAGCGAGTTTGGGGTGGAAGAATGTGACTGGCCTGCACCAAGTCCTGACCTCGATCCGATAGAACACCTTTGGGATGAATTAGAGCGGAGACTGCGAGCCAAGTCTTCTCATCCAACATGAGTGCCTGACCTCACAAATGTGCTTCTGGAAGAATGGTCAAACATTCCCATAGACACACTCCTAAATCTTCTGGACAGCCTTCCCAGAAGAGTTGAAGCTGTTGTAGCTGCAAAGGGTGGACCAACTCAATATTGAACACTACAGACCAAGACTGGGATGCCATTAAAGTTCATGTGCGTGTTTTTATAATATAGTGTATATGTAAAGCACTGCGAAAAATTGATGGTGCTATATAAAGTACCTGTAATAAAATATCATCTGTCATCCTTCCATTTCCTTTTTTTTTTTTTTCATATGTCTTATCCAAGTTGGACATAAATCATTTCAATGCTGTCTTAGCAGGTGGGCAGACCTCCAGCATAAAGCAGAAAGTACGTGTCACCAAAGTCGCTAAGAGACATATAATATACATTACCACAGTACCAAAGGAGCTCTAAAAACGTACACCTACCTCATTTTATGTTGTAATGGATTGTTAATCCCAGTGGACCAACAGTGTGTTTACAATTCTGCTATTTGACAAGATGACTGGGAGAAAAGTGTGAAGAATGCACACTATTTTGAAAACAGGCTGCTTTAGTATAAATTAAAAAAAAAAAACGGAATCCAATCCAAAAAACAGACACGACGGGCCTCCTGGCAAGTGTAGAAGATGTTAAACTGCCATCCTGTACCTGCATCAGTGAGGCAGGAGCCACCGTGTCACCTGGCTCAGCAACTTCAACCAACAACTCATTACTGCGTTCATTTGTTCTGTATAAGTTCACAATTTCAGCTTACATTTGCAGTATTGACCAATGACAAAGCTACACAATTAATGTTAGGCACTCAGAAACATAAGAATGACCTCTTCTTAGCAAATGCTTCACTTACATGTGTTTGAAATTATTATATCAAAACAATTCTATTCTCAAGGTAAAAAATAAATTCTTTAGTGTAGGTTAGTTCATTTTTTTTTTTTTCAATGTGATTGACCTCAATTTAATCACCAACACAGTCAAAGTTTTACAAAGATGGATATAAACTCTGAAACAAATAAAACACGCTGCTCCCGTAGACTATCTTCAACTCCCTTCGCATTTAAAGCACCAGGTTACACAGGTATATAATCTACTCAATGGACTCACACAGCTTTTCAAATTGAGATGTTAACCTTTTATCAGCCTGAATGTCTGGCCCGTGTGCTGCAGACATGACTAGATGGTTAAGGAAGCCAGCCAAAGCCAAGCAATTCAGTGATTCATTCAGACACATCACTTTGCCATTTGTCAGACCCCACTGAAAGCGCTGCAGGGCTGCGGCGAGACACAATGGCTAGAAGAAACCCACCCAAGACTTACTCTGAACACATGCACAAAGCTAGGCTGTGCCCTAGGATTGCCAACAAAGCTTCCCCCCTTTTCATCTTTTTGTGCTAAACATTTGCTAACAAAACCGATCAGCCTTGCAATCTGGCGTAATGCACAAGTCTAACAAAAGCATCTGCAAGGAGGGTAGAAAAAACAAAAAACAAAAAAAAAGGAAAAGAAAGGAAAACCTGAACACTTCCACTTACTGTTGCTCGCATCCTTTGATGTTGCTCATTCAAGAGGCGTTAGCACGCTGACAAAGGCAGGGAGGCTCTAGAGTCCAATCTGTTCCATTCAGCATAGAGTGAGATAAGCAGCACTGACGTCTAGGTCATTGGGCCCTTCTCCGCTGAACAGGGCAACCTAACCTACCTCCTAATTTTAGATGGCATCAGATTTTTGTGGACCTTTCTCTGGCAGTCCATGAATGTACGAGGAAGCTGAATGTTAAAAGGTATGACCAATTATCAGTGCAGTCATCAATACCTACCTCAAGACTTGCTTCCTAGCACATCAGCCAATGTGCAGGGAGCTTCCTGCTGTAGACGAATGTATCAGGTTTCCATGGAAACTAAATCAACAAATAGCTGCGGCAGCATCTGTTTCTGGATTAGCCAACGTCAGCCAGCAGAAGGTCAGGATTTAAGAGAATTTGTGAATCCAAATGCCCCCTTGTAATACCACATTTTACATTTAGTACTGATGCCAAGATAAAAGTCGCAGCTTTTTCTGTCGACCCGCATCCAAGTCAAAAGAGGCATGGGAAGGCTGCCATAGCAACAGGGACTCTGCACTTCAGCATCATCGGCTTCCAGTCAAAGGGCAGGTGGGCTGAGCAGGAATGCTGTGCTATGGCTGGTGTCTGTCCCATGCTTAGAAATAGTGGCAGACACAAACTCTCCAATGCCTATGGGAAGGACCAGCTGAAAAACGGAAACTACTGTGTGTTTTCAGTGTGTACACATTTCACATCTAACTGAGGCTGGGTTCACACTGGTACGACATGACAGTTGTACCCAATTTGGATCCGACTTTGCCCTGCGACTTGAACAGGGATCCAACTTTAACCCCCGACAATACCAGGCACTGTGTCTGGTATGAATCTTTAGGGGGAACTCCACGCAAAGTGTTAAAAAAACAGGCATTAGTTCCCCCTCCAAGAGCATACCAGGCCCTTCGGTCTGGTATGGATTTTATGGGGAACCCCCACGCCGAAAAACGGTGTGGGGTCCCCCCCCCCAAAATCCATACCAGACCCTTATCCAAGCACACAGTCCGGCAGGTCAGGAAAGGGGGTGGGGGCGAACAAGCACCCCCCCCCCGAACTGTACCAGGCCGCATGCTCTCAACACAGGGGCTGGATGCTTTGGGGCACCTTACCCCCTGTTGATGGGGATAAGGGCCCCCCTGCCCCAAAGCACCCACCCCCCATGTTGAGGGCATGAGGCCTGGTATGGTTCAGGGGGGGGGGGGGGCGGGCGCTCGCTCGTCCCCACACCCTTTCCTGACCTAACGGGCTGTGTGCTCGGATAAGGGTCTGGTATGGCTTTTGGGGGGACTCCATGTTTTTTTCAGCGTATGGGTTCCCCTTAAAATCCATCCCAGACTGAAGGGACTGGTATGCTCTTGGAGGGGGAACCCATGCCAGTTTTTTTTTAAAAATTGGCGCGGAGTTCCCCTTCAAGATTTGATCCGACTTCAATGATATTCAGTGGGCTGAAGTAGGATCAAAGCCGGCCCAAAGTAGTGCAGGGAGCATTTCAAAGTAGGAACGACTTATGTTGGATCAGTTCCCATAGGGAAACATTGATTTTCACACGTCATGCGATATGAGCTCCCAATGTAGGAGCGTTTGTCCTACCAGTGTGAACCCGGTCTTAAGTCTTACAGAAATTTTAACCTGTTTATGTCATTTCAAAAGCTGTGCCCAATTATTTTTAATAATATATTTAGTGGTCCTTAACCGCTTCCAACCCAGGCCTATTCTGACATTTTTCTTCTCCATTTAAACATCATATTTTTTTTGCTAGAAAATTACCCAGAACCCCAAAACATTATATATAATTTTTGTAGCAGAGCTCCTAGAGAATACAATGGCTGTTGTTGCAATTTTTTTAATGTCACATGATATTTGCGTAGTAATTTTTCAAATACGATTTAAAAAAAACAAACAAAAAAAAAAAAACACTTTTATGGAATAAACGAAAACAATATACTAAAATTAGCACAATTTTTTTGTATAATGTGAAAGATGATGTTACGCCGAGTAAACAGATACCCAACATGTCACGCTTTAAAATTGCGCACACTTGTGGAATGGCGCCAAACTTCGGTACCAAAAAATCTCCATAGGCGACACTAACATTTTTAAAGGTTACCTGTTAAAAATTACAGAGAAGGACTTGTGCTAGAATTATTGCTCTCACTCTAACAATCGCGGCGATAACTCACGTGTGGTTTGAATGCCGTTTACATATGCGGGCGCAACCTACACATGCATTCGCTTCTGCGTGCGAGCACGAAGGCATGGGGGCGCTTTAAATAATTTTTTTTTTTTAATGGTTTATTTTATTTTGAAACTTTCCCTTTAAATGTCATTATTTTTTCTGATCACCTTCATCTATTACAAGGAATGTAAACATCCCTTGTAACACGAATATGGCATGACAGGTACTCTTTGTGGAGAGATCTGGGATCTATAAGTCAACCAGAACCCTCCTCTATGCTGGAAAGCCTGAGATCGCTTCCGGTCATAGAGATGTCTGGGGACCATCTGGTCCGAAGTCAGCTCTATGGTAAACTGCTGCCACCGGCTTCACTTTCTGGCTCACTGATTGCACGGGCGAGCCAGGAGAAGCACCTGAGTGTGACAGGTGGACATCCCCTCCTGCCACCTGTAAAAGCAATCAAGCGGCTAAGCAGCCACTATGATTGCTTTTACTTTACAGGGAATCACCTGCTGAAAATAAGAGATATCTGAATGATGCCTGCAAGTGCATAGGCACTGACAAGGAGGAGGTACGCTACGCATTGGACCCTGTCAGTCACTTACAGGACTTATTGAACCAGAGACGCAGGATATTTATCCGCCCACTGTGCAGCTCATACTGAAAGCTCCAGCAACAGTAACTGTGGAGAGGTAGGAGCTGGCAGTTAGCCAACAACTGAGCGGCCAGCTCTGAGAAGGAAGGGCTGAGCCCAGCCCTGACAGTACCCGCTCCTCAACGACCCCTCCCCCTCCTCAACGACCCCTCCCCCTCGGAGGACCACCAGGCTTGAGGGGAAAAAGTCTATGGAAATCACGGAGGAGAACAGGGGCATGTACATCCGCGTTTGAGACCCAAGAGCGTTCCTCTGGACCATACCCTTTCTAATGCACCAGGTACTGTATGCGCCCACGGAACCTACGGGAGTCAACAATGGACTGTACTTCATATTCCTCATGGTTCTCAACCTGTACAGGGTGAGGACGTGGCACCAAGGTGGTAAAGCGGTTGCAGACCAAAGGTTTTAAGAAGACATGAAATACATTCGAAGTACGCATATTAGAACGAAGGTCTAATGCGTAAGCCACTGGGTTAATCCTGCAAAGGATACGGAAAGGCCCAATAAAATGAGGTGCGAACTTCAGTGAGGGAACACGTCGGAGTTCACGAGATGACAGCCAGACCCTGCCCCCAACCTGATAGGTAGGCGCAGGCAGGCGTCTGCGGTCAGCATGGAGTCTGTACTTATTAGCATGTCGCAAAACCTCCTGGACTTGTGCCCAAGTGGAACGAAGACCACGGAGATGCTCCTCTAACGCAGGAATATTCTGTGGAACAAACCAATCAGGCAACATGGAAAGTTGATAATAAACCAAACCCTGCGAGCCACAGTACGGATAAATGCCTACAAACCAATATATAATCAAAACCTGAGTTGAGACCAGCTGCAAACACTCAGTCACGTTTCATAAGCGTGTAAGTGAAAAAAATAAATAAAAAATGTGTGTCTGCGCTAGAAAAAAGGTCACATCAATCAAAATTGCAGCAAATAAATATATAAGAAACATGGATGTTGACCAATATTATACTTAAGTGAAAGTACCAATAGGTGCTTAAATAAAGTGCACAGTGCTACATAAAACATACAATGTGAGTGATCAATCAGAAAACATATAACATAATACTGAATCAAATAAAGTATAAAGGAATATATCCACAGGTGAATAAGATAGAGTCCAAATCAGTGTAAATCCAAGGATATAAAAGTGCCCAAAAAACATAGTCCATAAATTAGTGAAGTTCACACATCTTTCCTTCCAAAAATGTGTCACCAAGAAACATGCTGTGGTGTCTTCCAGCCACCCCCACAGGTAATATGCTCACCTTCCTATGTGTGACACAGTGATTAAACTATGCCAAACAAAGCTTTGGAGACACTCCTGTGCTCTATTGGAACCAGCTGTGCAGACCTTCAATGCTCTCAGTGAAGATAATATATGCAAAAGAAAAAAACTCCATAGCGCAATATTGCAAGATATAATAAAAGGATGTTTATTTAAAAAGGTTCTCTCCCCTTGTGGGGGTACTCACATACTGTGGGTGCGTAAGTGCACCATCCTAAACGAACAAAAAACGGCTAATCTCGCAGTGTGGTATGCGATGCGGTGTGTGTCTCAAAACTCTCCTTCTTCCTCTCTGCTGACAGCTCCGTCCAGGCCCCTCCCCTGGGGAGGGAAAGTTGGAAACCATAATTTGCCATAAACTGGGACAATCAGGAAGCAGAATTCAAGGCACTGTTGTGAGCAAACTCTGCCCACCGTAATAGGTCTGACCAGTTGTTATGATGGTCAGAAGTATAGCAACATAGGACTTACTCTAAGGAATGATTGGCTCATTCTGCAGCCCCATTAGGCTGCGGGTGATACGCAGAGGAGAAAGCAAGCTGAATTCCCAACTGTGAACAAAAGACTCGCCAGAACCGGGACACAAACTGACTACCCCTGTCCGAGACAAATCTCCTTGGGTAGCCCATGTAAGCGAAAGATCTCCTGAGCAAAAATGGAAGCCAGTTCCTTAGAAGTGGGCAACTTTTTAAGTGGAATACAATGACAAATCTTTGAGAACCGGTCAACCACTATAAGGATAACTGTGTTGCCCTGGGAGTTGGGTAATTCCACAATGAAATCCATAGACAGGTGGGTCCAGGGCCTCTCTCCATTGGGTATGGGTTGTAGGAGGCCCACTGGAAGGTGTCGTGGAGTCTTACTCTGAGCACACACGGAACAGGCAGCTACGAAGGCAATTACATCAGCATGTAAACTAGGCCACCAGAATTTTTGGGAAATGGCCCAAAAGTTGATTCTTCCCAGGGTGTCTAGCAGCCTTGGGAGAATGGTAAGTCTGGAGCACGGCAGTACAGAGAATCTCTGGGACAAAGCATCGGTCACAAGGTGTCTCAGGATGAGCATGGACCTGAGCAGCAAGAATTTTGTCACCCAAAGGAGAAGTGAGACTGGTGCGAGCCGTAGCCAGAATACGATCAGGAGGAATCGCAGGACCGGAACCGACTCCAACTTGGAAGTGGAGGAAAAGTGTCGAGACAAGGCATCAGCCCTTACATTCTTAGTACCGGGTAAGAATGAGACAATGTAATTGAAACTTAAAAAGAGCTCATCACGCCCTTCTGGGAGAGAGGCATTTAGCCTCAGACAAGAATGTGAGATTCTTATGGTCAGTAAGAATTAGAAACGGCAAAGTGGTTCCTTTGAGGAGATGACTCCATTCTTTCAGGACTAAAATGATCGCCAACAGCTCTCTGTCACCAATCTTGTAATTGCGATCCGCAGGTGAGTTTCTTGGAAAAGTAGCCACAAGGATGCATAACGCTCTCAGAGGTAGGACGTTGAGACAGAAGGGCGCCAACACCAGTCTCAGAAGCATCAACCTCAAGGATAAAAGGTAACGTAGGATCAGGATGTGCCAACAAAGGAGCAGAAACAAAGGCAGCCTTGTGACTTTCAAAGGCCTTAATGGACTCCGGAGACCAACTATATATCAGTCAGGGGCTTGACCAGAGATGAGAAGTTACGAATAAACTTCCTATAATAGTTGGCAAAGCCCAGGAAACGCTGCAGAGGACGTAAACCCACGGGTCAGGGCCACTGTAGAACTGCCAAAAGTTTCTCTGGGTCCATCGAAAAACCAGCAGTCGAAATACATAACCTAGGAATAGAGATTGTTCTCTCTTAGTTTCTGAAGCACACGACAGACATCTGTATAGTGGCTCTCCAGGGACTTAGAAAATATGGGGATATCATTGAGATAAACCACCACACATAACTGCAACAAATCTCAGAGGACATTGTTAATAAATTCCTGGAAAACTGCTGGAGCATTACAAAGGCCAAAAGGCATTATGAGGTACTCATAATGGCCTATTCTGGAATTAAACGCAGTTTTCCACTCGTCGCCCTCCTTAATCCTCACGAGATTGTATGCCCCTCTCAAATCAAGCTTCATGAAAACCATTGCTGCCTTGAGGCGGTCAAATAACTCTGTAATCAACGGTATCGGACAGGCATTCTTAATCGTGAAACAATTGAGACCCCTATAATCAATACAAGGTCTTAGTTCATCACTCTTCTTCACAAAGAAGAAACCAGCACCAGCAGGAGACGAGGATTTGTGGATGAAACCTCGAGAAAGTGAGTCTGCAACATAGTCCTCCATGGCCTTATCCTCCAAGACCGACCACGAGGGGGTATGGCACCAGGATGAAGGTCAATTGCGTAATTATATGGCCGGTGTGGAGGAAAACTACCGGCTTGACCTTTGTCAAAGACATCGCTAAAATCACGGTACTTCTCCGGCAGGGAGGAGAGTGAAGAGGTGCACAGGACCTTGGCTACCTTCTGGAAGCATGTCTCACTGCATTGTGGTGACCAGAAGAGAACCTCAGCACGGAGTCAATCAAAAGAGGGGTTGTGCCTCTGTAACCAAGGATAACCAATAACCAGCGGAAACTTAGGTGAGGAAATAACTTGGAATTAGATTATCTCATGGTGAAGAGCCCCTACGGCCATGGACAATGGAACCGTCTCATGAGTCACATGGGCAGGTTGTAGAGGTCTCCCGTCAAGAGCCTTAATGGCAAGTGGAGTGTCACGCAGCTGCAGCGGAATCGAGTGCTTTGATACAAAGGCAGCATCAATGAACAGGCCTGCAGCCCCAGAGTTGATTAGAGCCTGTATCTCAATGGACGACTCAGCCCAAGAAAGAGTGACCGAAACCAGGGGCTTATCCTTCTGGTTAACTGGGGCTGAAACAACGCCACCTAAGGTCTGTCCGTGACAGGACCTCAAGGTTCGGGCGTTCCCTGGATGAGTAGGACAAGACTTTAAAAAGTGACCTGCCTGGCCACAATAAAGGCACAATCTCTCCCTCCTCCTAAAGGTTCTCTCATCCGTAGAGAGACGCATGAAACCCAAGTGCATGGGTTCACCTTCACTGACCGACTCGGTACCAGGAGGCATGTGAGGTGAGGGAGGCATGGGTGGGACTGCAAATCTCAGAGACATACAGGAGGCTTCTGCAAACGCTCCTTAAAAGAGAGTATTTCTCTGAGTCTGGAGTCAATGAAGATGGCAAACTTCTCCAGCTCAGTGGGTATATCTCAGGCTGCTATCTCATCCTTGATGGTATCTGAGAGAGGATGAGAAAAAGCAGCCACAAGGGCCTCATTGTTCCACGCAACCTCTGCTGCCAAAGTACGGAATTCAATGGCGTAGTCGGCATCAGTTCTCGTACTCTGTTCGATGGACATGAGGCACTTGGCAGCAGAAGCGGAGAGTGCAGGAACGTCAAATACCCTTTTTAAACAAAGCCACAAACTCAGGGTAGCTCAAGACAACAGGTTTTTGCATCTCTGACAGAGGGTTTGCCCAGGTCGAGGATCTCTCAGAAAGCAAAGATATCACGAAACCTACTTTGCTTCTGTCCGTGGGAAACGCCTGGGGCAGCATCTCTATCTCAACCTGGTTGAGAAACCCTCTGCATTGGACTGGACCGCCCTCAAATCGCTGGGGAAGTGGAGCGGAACCAGACACACCTCTTATAGAGGTAATACTCGAGGCGGTTGCCTGCACAGAGACTGGAGCAGCAGCATGGTCGGCCTGCAACATAGGTCATACTGGGGCAGCCACAGTGGGAGATTCAAGGTGAGCTGTGCGACTCAGGAGCGTTTGTAACGCCATGGCAAACTGATCCATGCGGTGATCCAGTTCTTCCAATCTGGAAAAAATATTACCAACAAGTGGATTGACTGCATCTTCTGAATTCATTGCCTTCACCTACTGTCAGAAACCATGAAATCAGGCCGAGACAGAAGTACAGTTAAATCACACTTGTTCAATAATAAAAGTAAAAAGAACAAACGTAGTCAAAACAAAGCCAAAGTTCAGTAACCAGAACGGATAGTCAGTCAAGCCAGAAGTCAGGGATCAATGTAGTGGAACAGCAAGCATGATCTGGAGCCAGAAGGGATGTCAGCAAAGCAAGTCTTGGACAAGATTGCAGGAGAGTTTCTGTGTAAGCAGGACTGACAAGCAGGATATCATCAACAGCTAAGTAACTGTGGAGAGATAGAAGCTGGCAATTAGCCGTCAGCTGAGCGGCAAGCTCTGAGAAGGAAGGGCTGAGCCCAGCCCTGACACTTTATTGAACAGAAATACAGGTTTTTATACACTTCAAAAATAGGGGCGGTCCCCTCACGAACAATAAAAACGAATATTACACATTGGGGTAAACGTTCCACAATGGTTAGGTAACAAGGTAAAGTTGACACAAGACTAATCACATTCAGGAGGATTAGCAAACAGACAAAAAATAGATGACAATTAACAATGGGAATGCACACTTAGGAGGCACACAATGGGGAAATGACACAATGGGAGAAAGACAGTTAAGCCTGGCAAACACTATTTGTTTGTTTTTTTCATTTAACCCAATGTGCTGAAAAAAAAAAAAAAAAAGAACCATGCAATGTTAGTACAGCGATCTCCCCTACTGTGCTGTACTTTTGTTAGGGTGACGCCCCCGCAAGAACACACCGGTCAGCACTCTCAGCCATTTGCTGAGAGTACAGATCAGATGCAGATTAGCAGACCTTTTTCGGTCATGCTCCTTCGAACGAAAGCCAACCGGCTTCTGTCGGACCGGATGCCATACACACAGACCGAATTCTGTCCCGACATTCAGCCCGTGTGTATGGCTCTTTACCAGTAAACACATAACATCTAAATAAACAAATTGCAGCATCAGATTGTTTTAAGCCGATTATAATCTTTTGCTTTGAGTGTCTGAGTCTAGGAGGGGGTTGAAGCAGTCAATGCTGGTTTGGGCAGTTAATTCTACACCCCAACAAAACACAGAGGCCCCAAATCTGTATCCGGGTCTTCCAGTTCTCTGAGTCTAGGAGGGGGTTGAAGCATATGTGTGTTTCAGAGAGACAGACTTGAATCCAAAGTAAAACTGCTCCAAAAGGTCACCCAGGCGCACACACCTCCCAAAGAATAGAGAGCCCCTCAAATGCCAGGGCCCATAGTCAAAAGGCAAGAGGCTAGCCTGTAGTCCCCTCCAAAAGCCCCTGTTTTGGTTGGGCCTGTCACAGTGAATTGACAAACTATACACTAAAAAAAGATTTTCAAAATGACACTTTTTAAAGATGTAAACCCTGAATGGATGACATTAAGGGCCCCTTCACACTATTTGGCATGCAGTTTTCTGCATCCGATTAGCCCCAGTCACTGCAAGGGCACCTAGAAAACAAAACCAAACCTTATATAGAATGCAGACTTTAAATATGCTTTCAGGAAGAACACACAAAATGTTATATAATCCAATGGGGTACATAAAAGGTCATTTTTATTTGTATATAAAAAAAAAATCTCACAAAAGCGATAATATAGCTAAGAATACAAATATAAAAAAGGATTACAATGCCTTGTGCAATAACAGATATGGATTATCGCCCTGTTATAAATTGGCGCATTTTGCAGATCGATCGCTTCCTTAAGACTTGAAAGTGTGTGTGGAGATTATATATATTTTATATATATATTTATATATTACACACACACACATATATACATATACACACATATATACACACACACACATACAGCAGGTAAAGTAAGTATTGAACACGTCACCGTTTTTCTAGGTAAATAATATTTCTAAAGGTGCCATTGACATGAAATGTTCACCACATGTCGGTAACAACCCATGCAATCCATACATACAAAGAAGCCAAAACAAATAAGTTCACAAATTAAGTTATATGTGATAAATGGAATGACACAGGGAAAAAAAGTATTTTCACATTTCACTGTCCCCAAAGTTTTGTGTTTTTTTTTGGCAAAATGACAAAGATTATGATATATAAATATAGAACTCACTTGTTCCGTTTTTAATGATTAGTGCTGTCCGTTTTCTCATAATAAAAAAAGTTATAAATTTTAATCTTGCCGGTTGTCATCTTGCCTGTGAGCATGTGAATGCGTTGCTCAGTGTGATTTTGGCCCATTCTTCCACTTAAACAGTCTTCAGATTTTGAAGGTTCTGTGGGCCTCTTCTATGAATTTTGATCTTTAGCTCTTTCCATAGATTTTCTATTGGATTCAAGTCAGGTGATTGGCTGGGCCAGTCTAGCAGCTTTATTTTCTCTCTTTGAAACCAATTAAGAGTTTCCTTGGCTTTGTGTTTGGGATCATTGTCTTGCTGAAATGTCCACCCTCGATTCATCTTCATCATCCTGGTAGATATGTCAATAAAAGTGATCTAGCGCAAAAGATAAACTCACTAGAAAATACAGTGATAGAACCATAAAAAACACTCTTAAAAAACTATAAAGTATTCATATACTACGGTGGAGATCCTCGATTATACATGGATGCCCTGTTTCTTTAATATTAAGGTGAGAGTTTTGGGAGACTTAACCAGTGAGAGGCTGTTTGGGATATTTTATGGACATATTCAAGTGTTGACATTCTTCCCAACACCACCGACTATGGACTTATTATATTACTAAGAACTCAGAAGTATTTTATCCTCCTTTCAATCGTCTATTAAGAAGACTTCTGATTAAGTCATTTATTTTTTGTGGGATACATCTATATTAAAGTGGAGTTCCACCCAAAAGTGGAACTTCCGCTCATCTGATTCCTCCCCCCCTCCGGTGCCACAATTGGCACCTTTCAGGGGGGAAGGGGGTTCAGATACCTGTATTAGACAGGTATCTGCACCCACTTCTGGGAATAGACTCCCGCGGGAGTCATGCCCCCCTCCCGCACCCCCCTGCTGTCTCCTGGGAAACACACAGGTCCCAGGAGATAGCGTGGACCACTTAGGACGCGCAGTAGGGAACCGGGAAGTGAAGCCGCAATGATTCACTTCCTTATTCCCTCACCGAGAATGGCGGCGGCAGCAGCCGAGAGCTGAGCTATTGCTCGGCTTCGGCTGCCGATATCGCTGGACCCATGGACAGGTAAGTGTCCGTTTATTAAAAGTCAGCAGCTGCAGTATTTGTAGCTGCTGGCTTTTAATAATTTTTTTTCAGGTGGACTCCCTCTTTAATTTCATTTATTTATTTTTTTTTTCACATCCGTGGAAACTTTGTCACTATATTGCTCATTTGCACATGTTTAGTCTTATTAATATTTAGACACTTCTTGTCACGTTTGCACATTGTATATTTTGCACAGTGCTCTATTTCACGTGTTCACCTTATATGAATACTTTAGTTTTTTAAGAGTATTTTTTATGGTTCTATCACTGTATTTTCTAGTGAGTTTATCTTTTGCGCTAGATCACTTTTATTGACACATTTTTTAGGGTTAGTGATTTGTGATTCACTTTTAGGTTTGGCAGCATTAGTTTTATCTTTCACTGGAGCTGTGTCACTGGTTACATTTACCACTTACTCTCAGTAGCGCAAGAGACACTTTCATATTATCATCCTGGTAGATGGCAGCAGATTTTTATCAAGAATGTCTTGGTACATTTTTCCATTCATCCTTCCTTCAATGACATGCAGTTTGCCAGTACCATATGCTAAAAAAACAGTCCCATATTAGGTGTTCAATACTTTTTCCCTGTGTCATTCCATTTTATTACACATAATTTAATTTCTGAACTTATTTGTTTTGGTTTCTTTGCACGTATGGATTGCATGGGTTGTTACCGACATGTGGTGAAAATGTCATGTTAACGGCACCTTTAGCAATATATTTACCTAGAAAAATGGTGAAGTGTTCAATATTTATTCTTACTTAATTACTTATCAGGTGTGTGATTAACAATATAACAGAAAGCTGCGTAGGAGGCTTAAAAGAGTTCAGGCATGTGGGCGGACCCTAACATCATATGGTCATGATCTTTCCTGAGTCTGGACCGACTGACTTCAGCCCGCTGTCTGCTGAAAACGAGTCACAGTAGTGCAGTTCATTCTGTGAGCTTTGGCTGAACTTCTCCTTTAAAACTGGGTGAGGAACAGCCAAACTCTGCTACTAAGCTGAAGATGTGGAAGGGCATGTCCACATCCTGTCACAAGTCATACACAATGAAAAGACTAAGCACAGCAATAAGACAAAAGGTAGTTATACTACATCAGCAGCGTCTCTCCCAGGCAAAGATTTCAAAGCCGACTGGGGTTTAAAGTTGTGCTGTTCAAGCTCTTTTGAAGAAGTACAAAAAATAAAAAAAGAAAGGGGAAACTTAATGCAGCAGATGAAAGACTCATCATGCTTCCTTCCCTTTGACACTGAAAGATGTCCAGCAGTAGCATCAGCACAGAACTGCCAGAAACCAGTGGGACCCAGGTACACCAATCTACTGTCCAAGAAAATCATGCCAGCAGTGGTCTTTATGGAAGAACTGCAGCCAAAAAGTCAAACCACCAACATGGAAACAAGGTTAAGCAGTTGTCATCCCATTTCCAGCAAGTGCCAGAAAAAAGCACTTTCAAGGCAGGATCAGCCATTATTCCTAAAACAACTTTTGAAACTACATTTGCATGTTAAAGCTTTTATGAGATTGTTGGTATTAGGGATTACATGTACTTTAATAAAACTGATCTTTGCAGTCCAATCTGCAGCCAGTTATGATTTTCTAAATCTGGCAACAACATCAGACATGGCTTCCTTGTATCTGGGTGTTCTTTACATTGTCAATGAACAGAACTCCCTCAGGCATGTGCTTTTCAGTTCACTGCTGTCCATGGTAGGTTTTCTCTCACTGAACACTAGGGGGATTATTTACGTAAGGCAAATCCACTTTGCACTACAAGTGCACTCGTTGTAAAGCTGAGGGGTAGATCTGAAATGACAGGAAGCTCTGCTGATTTCATCATCCAATCATGTGAAAGCTAATATACTGTTTTTTATTTTCCTTGCATGTCTCCCGTGGATTTACAGCGACTGCACCTCCAAGTGCACTTGCAGTGCACTTGTAGTGCAAAGTGGATTTGGCTTTCGTAAATAACCCCCTAGGGCTGATCATATGACTATAGCAGGTACTAACATGAAACATGAAAACACAATCGGACTGAATGTAATCAAAGCAGTGAGTCCACTACCTGAGTCTGATGACAGCTGTCAAAGTTCAGTTAAAGAAAAGGCAGTGGAAAGGTAGTTTGGAATCCCAGTCTAGATTAAAAGTGCTTACATATTCCTGTTAGTCCACCTAATTCAGCTACCTGTGATGGTGTGGAAAAGATGCTGCACTGCTTATGAATTCAGAGCTGAGTTATCACCCATGTAGGCTGTGCCTGCTTGTACTACATTGGGCTGAGAAGATGTTGAGGGGGTGTGGCTATCATCATTGTCACTGCTGATTCAAAAGAAGTGGCCTAGTCTGTTCTGACATCTAAGTGGGGATTGTCCACTTCTTTTGGAGGGATATCTTCTCTTACTTCCTGTTGCATCTTGGAGGGGAAGTGAAGGAAAAACTCCTCAATGAAACAGACAGAAAAAAATGCCTTACAGGTGACTTAACGTGATTGAAAAGTCCCTTTTTTTTTTTTAAATAAACATGTTATACTTACCTGCTCTATGCAGTTGCTCCTGGCCCCTCCCTCCTGTTGAGCGCCCCACAGCAAGCAGCTTGCAATGGGGGCACCCAAGCCGAGCTGCAGCTCCGTGTGCCCATTCAGACATGGAGCTGCAGTTCAGTCATGCCCCCTCTCTCTCCCCCGACTGGCTAACTGACTTTGAAAGCTACGGGAGCCAGTGGCGCCGCTGCTGTGTCTCAGCCAATCAGGAGGGAGAGTCCGGGACTGCTGAGGGATTCGTGGACATCGCTGGACAGAGAGGTGCTCAGGTAGTAGGGGGTGCTGGGGCATCTGCTACACACAAAAGGCTTTTTATCTTAATGCATAGAATGCATTAAAGCGGAGTTCCACTCAAAAATGGAACTTCCGCTTTAAGGGAAGGTGACCCCCTGATATGCCACATTTGGCATGTCATTTTTTTGAGGGGGGGGGAGCGGAAACCCTCTTTCTAGAGGGTTCCTGCTCCCATTTCCTCCCGGGGCTCCGCAAGGGAGATCACCTCTCCCCCCCCTCCCTCTCAGCAATCATCCGGGATACGTCACAGGTCCCAGCGTGGCTCGCACATGCGCAGTGCGTGCCCGGCTGAAGCCACAGCCGGGTGCCCACAGTGACAATGCCGGCACCACAGAGAGGAGGGGAGATGAGCGGGGCTTCGTTTCCCCGCACTGCTGGACCCTGGGACAGGTAAGTGTCTGATTATTAAAAGTCAGCAGCTGCAGTATTTGTAGCTGCTGACTTTTATTTATTTTTTTTTAATTGGAACTCCGCTTTAAGATAAAAAAGCTTCTGCCTTTACAACCCCTTTAACCACTTCTTAAAGTGGTTGTAAAGGCACAAGGTTTTTTTTAACTTCAAGCATTCTATGAATGAAGGTAAAAAATCTGTGTGCAGCAGCAGCAGCCCCCCAAATACTTACCAGAGCCTCCTCTCGAACCAGCAATGTCCACGAGAGCCTTGCCTCTCCGGGGACTCGCACTTCTGATTGGTCATTGGCTCCTGCTGCTGTCAATCACAGCCAGTGAGCCAATCAGGTGACTGAGGTGACGAGTCCGAACTGTGGCTCCGTGTGTGAATTAACACACAGAGGAGCGGCTCAGCTCGGATGCCCCCTATAGCAAGCTGCTTGGTTTTAACCCTTCCTCGGGCGCTAGCAGGGGGGTAAAATCGCCACCGCTAGTGGCCGAATACCGTCGCTAAAACAACAGTAAATCGGCGCTAGAAATAGCCCCGTTTTACCGCCCCCGCCCCAGTGTGAAAGGGGCCTTACAGATTCCTGTGAATAAATTATGTGGCTGTGTGGGTTTAGCCACAACACTATTTTCAAAATGTGGCAGATGTGGAGAGAGGATCACCAACCCACTGTCACAGGGAGGGGGGGCCCGGTCTGGAGCATATTATACGTTATACCCTAAAGCCCCATACACGGGCTGAACATCGGCCGGCTCAACAGAAATTGTCAGCCTGTCTGGCTTCCGTTGAAGGGGGGGGGGGTGTGACCGAAAAAGATATGCCAATCAGCGTTCTTAGGTAATGGCTGCAAGCGCTGACCCCCCCCCCCCCCGTCAGAACACAATAGCTTAGTGGGGATATTGCTGTAATACCATTGGATAGTTAGTACAGCGAGCTATCAAGCTCCTCTGTATTTTTCAGCCCACTGGGTTGAACAAAAAAAGTAACAGATAGTGCGTATCTAGCTTTCTTTTGGAGAAATGTATTTTTCTTAGTTATGTAAAGGTAACAAAAAAATAAAAAAGGTTTCACACGCAGGGCTCAATACAAAAAAACAAAAAAACAGCACAAACACCCCCTTCCAGGCAATATCCCATCAGATGTTATGAGTCCCTAAGGAATTGAGGATAACAGTCCCATATCAAAGATAATATACAAAAACATAAGTGCAGTTCCCCTATAATATTAAAAAGACTGTGTACCTAGCTTAAATATGGGTGTACCGTGTGACATGCTCCAGAAGGTGAACTTGGTTATGGGAGATTTGTAAATGAAAGGAATATTACAGACAACTGCTTAAATGGTGTCTATAAACACTTTTACACGAGAAGGGTTCCATGCTCTGTCCATAGTACTGAAATTGGCAATGGTATACGTGTATAATAGCCACCAGCTGACAACTAAGCAGAGAGGCAACAATCCATAGCCATCACATGACATCTACTGCCAATGGTAGAATGATGCCCAGAGAGGCATGTCACACACAGATGGAACACCATAACTAAATCACTTCACTAGTGCCAATTCAGACTTTCCTAAAAGAAACTCAAACTATAATTCTCAAATTTAGGTTTTAAAAATGTTGCTGAAAATAAATTGAAAAAGTTAATTTCTTAGCCTTAACATCCCTTAGCCTTTCAATGATGCCAGCTTTCCTAAGCAAACTGCAAGTCGCAAAGCTGTGTTGACAGATACATGGGATAGTTTTAGTTTTGTGCATCTTTAAAACATTTTTTCCCTCTTCGTTAACCACTAAAGCCCCGGACCATTTGCCTGGCCAAAGACCAGAGCACTTTTTGCGACTCAGCACTGCGTCGCTTTACCTGACAATTGCGCGGTTGTGCAACGTGGCTCCCAAACAAAATTGACGTCCTTTTTCCCA
This sequence comes from Aquarana catesbeiana, assembly GCF_042186555.1. Lineage (NCBI taxonomy): Eukaryota > Metazoa > Chordata > Amphibia > Anura > Ranidae > Aquarana > Aquarana catesbeiana. Next base: position 91,775,051 of record NC_133325.1, read on the forward strand.
CAGATAGAGCTTTCTTTTGGTGGTATTTGATCACCTCAGCGTTTTTTATTTTTTGCGCTATAAACAAAAATAGAGCGACAATTTTGAAAAAAAAGCATTATTTTTTACTTTTTGCTATAATAAATATCCCCAAAAAATATATAAAAAAACATTTTAGGCCGATACGTATTCTTCTACATATTTTTGGTAAAAAAAATAGCAATAAGCGTTTATTGATTGGTTTGCGCAAAAGTTAAAGCATCTACAAAATAGAGGATAGTTTTATGGCATTTTTATTATTCATTTTTTTTTTACCAGTAATGGCGGCGATCTGCGATTTTTATCATGAGTGCGACATTATGGCGGACACATCGGACAATTTTGACACATTTTTGGGACCACTGTCATTTTTACAGCGATCAGTGCTATAAAATTGCACCGATTACCTTAGAAATGACACTGGCAGTGAAGGGTTTAACCACTAGCTGGCTAGGAAGGGGTTAAGTGTGTCCTAGAGAGTGATTCTAACTGTTAGGGGGTGTGGCTAGGAGTGACACGTCACTGATCGCCGCTCACGATCACAGGGAGCTATGATCAGTGACAGTGTTACTAGGCAGAACAGAGAGATGCTCCACATCTCTCTGGACTCCTCGGCTGATAAAGACACCGGCAAGGCATGGTAAACTGAAAATAATCTTACCATAAGCCTCCTCAGTGACCCTGGGATATATAAAATGATCTTTGGTGCCGCCCAAGGTAAAAATAAACTAAAGAGTGCCAAGGATACACAGTCAAGAGGCCCCTGTAAATTGGCACAGCCTCCTTCCTTACACACAGTCACATCTCCTGCTGATCAGCAACTGCAGATACCTCAGAATGCCTATAATGACTCTGACTGTGAATACAGCGCTGCCCCACAAGAAAAACCAAACAAGATTCCCTACATCCAAATATTTTGAGACAAATAGAAAAAATGTTACAGAAAGCCTTAAAGCAGACCTCAGACTATATATTCACAAAAGAAATCCGTAAGTTAGGCCAACGCACCTCTGACCTAGAAATCAGAGTGGATGACATGGTAACGAATTTACTGTCCCTTGATAATGAACTAGAGACTCTTAAGGAAGAAAACCTTATTCTTCTGAAATAGATCCTGTAGACACAATGGACTGAATGACTTTCACTCCTCATGTTGAAGCATATTCTATTAAGTTTTGAACTTCCACCTTTTAACCCCCACAACCTCAGATAAACATTTTATGTGTTATCTATTTACCCCCTTTCTCCCTTCCCTCTCCACCCCTCCCCTCCCTTAGGCCAATGAGATACCTATTGTCTTGATTATAACCTTATTTACTTATATTTATCTTAGAGAAAAATCTAGTTATTTTTTAAACTGAAGTACTTCTATTGTTTTATCTTCTGTTTATCAATATCACTATTTTCCTTCTTCATTACTGGCAATCCTATAAGTAATATTGCTATGCAAACTAAACAGTTTCTTATTTTAATGTAGTTTTTCCCTAGGGTTACCTGTAGGTATATATACTCACCTTACAGTATAGTTGTTAATAGCCAATTAACCTTTTTTTTTTTTTTTAACCTTGCTCATTTTTTTATTTTTTTCTCAACGGCCAAACTTGGGTGTCCAAGTATTCCTCTTCTTCTGTATATAGATCTAGGCCGTTGGGGTCTTGAGAGATTGTCACTGCTTCCCCTATCTTTCTGTTCTAGGATAAACCTCCATTCTGACTTATTATTGGAGGACCTCCTTGGATAGATACTAACCCTCTGAGTTAGCGTTTTTTTTTTTACGCACTCAGTACGCCACCTTTTTACTTTTCTTAGGCCCCTTTCACACTGGGGCGGTGGGGGTGTCGGCGGTACAACAGCGCTATTTTTAGCGCTGCTGTACCGTCGTTCTTGCAGCGGTATTCGGCCGCTAGCGGTGCGGTTTTAACCCCCGCTGGCGGCCGAAAAAGGGTTAAAATCCCTCGTACAGCGCGGCTATAGCCGCGGTATTGCCGCGGTATAGCCGCGCTGTCCCATTGATTTCAATGGGCAGGAGAAGCGGTTTGCAGGACTTTTTTCACCGTCCTGCCAGCGCACCGCTTCAGGGCTTTCACACTGAACAAACAGCGGAGGCTGTTTAGGGGCGGTTTGCAGGCGGTATTTTCAGCGCAATATCACCTGCAAACCGCCTCAGTGTGAAAGGGGCCGTATTCACACAATTTACTTACTATTATTTGACTATATGACTCTTACGCTCTCTTTCTTCTGTCTCTACTCCCCTGGTTCTTGTCCCCCCCACCCCTGTACATTTACCTGATACATTTACTAGTAATCCAGTAAGCCCCGGTTCACACTGAGGCAGCGCGACTTACAGCGCGACTGCCTCAGGCGACCTGGACACGACAGGGGCGGCGACTTGCAAAACGACTTCTATATAGAAGTCTATGCAAGTCGCCTCAAGTCGCCCCCAAAGTAGTACAGGAACCTTTTTCTAAGTCGGAGCGACTTGCGTCGCTCCGATTAGAACGGTTCCATTGTACAGAACAGGACGCTACTTGTCAGGCGGCTAAGTCGCCTGACAAGTCGTCCTAGTGTGAACCGACCCTAAAGATCCTTCACACCTTTCAAAAACATCTTACCTCAGATAAAAAGGAAGGATCTTTTGATCAAACTTTAGCAGGATCAGTTTTTTCACAAATCAAACTTCCTACTATTCTTTTAGATCAACGCGATTGTCTTGAAAGCCCCATTACAGCTATTAAAATTAAATTAGCAATTAACTCTCTTAAACCAAATAAATGTCCAGGCCCAGATGGCTTCTCTGCCCTATACTATAAGAAATTCTCTCATATCCTTGCTCCAATGTTAATAGACGCATTTAATTCTCTCCTTAAAGCGGAGTTCTGCTTAAAAAAAAAAAAAAAAAAATTAAAAGTCAGCAGCTACAAATACTGCAGCTGCTGACTTTAATTAAATCGGACACTTACCTGTCCCAGGGTCCAGCGATGCAGGGGAACGAAACCCTGCTCGTTTCCCCCTCCGTTCGGAAGTGCCGGCATTGTAACTGCGGGCGCCCGACTGTGAACCCACTGTGCATGCGCGAGCCGAGCGCCGTGACTGGCCGCGCAATCATCTGGGACGTGTCACGTGTCCCAGATGATTGCCTAGAGGGAGGGGGGACAGCTGATCTCCCTTCCTTCGCCGAGGGAAGTGACGTCAGGAGCCCAGGCGCCGAAGGAGGCAGATTACGAGGGACCCCTAGCAACAGGCATTAAAGAGGTGAGTAAAAAAACATTTTCTCTAAATGTTTTTTTATTTTTTTTTTTTTCCATGCACATTAATGATTTTTTTTTTTTGGGGTGGAACTCCACTTTAACGATCAATCCTTTCACCCTGAAACATTAACGGCTATAATTTCAATAATCCCCAAACCTCAGTTAGACGATACATCTTGTTCTAACTATAGACCCATATCATTACTCAACCTTGACATTAAGTTACTAGCAAAAGTTTTAGCGACCCACTTAAATAGTGTAATAGGTTCATTAAAATATAAAGACCAGGTTGGCTTTATCCCACAGCTCCAAACGGCAGATAATGTACGCAGGACTACTTTACTAATTCAAGCAGCTAAATCATGACAAATACCCATCTGTCTCTTATCTTTAGATATCAAAAAAGTGATACAGTTTCGTGGTATTACCTACATTTTGCCCTGCAGCGTTGGGATTTGGTCCTCATTTTCTTAGCTGGGTCTCCTCATTATACAAAAATCCCAAAGCTTATGTTAAATATGCTGGATATAAATCAAACCTATTTGAGTTCTGTAGGGGTACGCGTCAGGGATGTCAACTTTCCCCACGCTTATTTGCCCTACTTATTGAACCCCATGCTCAATCAATCTGTACTGACCCCTCTATTAAAAGTCTAGATTTAGCTGGTCACCAACATAAACTTTGCCTATTTGCTAATGATATCTTAATCTTTATGTCATCCCCTCATATTTCTGCTCCTAATCTTATAAGTAAACTTGATCACTTTGCCCACGTATCTGGTCTAGTTATTAACGTTCAAATATCTATAGACTTAAAATAGCCTTAAAAATAACTTTACCTCCTCATATTGTACAACAAGCGCAAACATCCCTCCCTTTCTCATGGTTTCTTATGGTCCACTTCACGCCTTCTTTACCTAGGGATAACTCTCACACCCAATCTTTCTGACATTTTCACTGCCAATTATCCTCCAATTTTGCGTCAAATATCTAATCTTCTGACACAATGGTCCTCTCTACCCTTATCTTTGATAGGTAAAATTAACGTAGTAAAGATGGCTATACTGCCCAAAATTCTTTAATCTTTTTCGAGTTTTACCTATTCCTGTTCCAGCATACTTTCTCAGAATACTACAACATAAGGCATTAACTTTCATTTGGGGCTCCTTGAAACCCTGTCTACCCAAACACACTCTTTACCTTCCAAAGTCCAAAGGGAGACTAGCTAGGGTTTCCTAATTTTACCACCTATTACCATGCAGCTCAATTAGCCCATATGCCTAAATATCAAGCAAAACGTGAAATTCCACTTTGGGTTGCGGTGGAAGCAATAGATTGCAACCCACTTTCAATAACCAACTTCGTATGTTCTAATTCCTCCGACCGTAAAAAAAATCAATAATCCTATAAAACGAAACCTACACTAGCCATTTGGGATAAATTTAAATTAGTAAATGGACTACAATCTCCCCATATACCTCTTTTATCATTTCTTAAAAAAAAACTTTTCTATCCTGCTTGGTCTTCCCCTAAATCTTTTAAAGCATGGACCTCCACTAATTTAACTCAACTATGAACTAGTATACTCTACTTCATTCAAAAATTTCCCTGTCTTATGTGAAAGTCGCAAACTTCCTAATTCAGAGCTCTTTCGATACCTACAGATTTAAAAAAATGTTTATGCCCTATATACAAGGAAGAATTCATTTAGATAAATTACCGTGCATTGAAAATATATGTAAACGTGACCCACACACTGAGGGACTCTCTCTCTTTACACTCATCTTATTACTAAACCCAACTCAGACCTACCATCATATGTGGCTAAGTGGGAGATGAATCTTGGGTTTTCGTTGGAAGCAGCCGATTGGGATAAGATTTGGATCACAACCAAGTCATCCTCACAAAACATAGCTGCCTTGGAGACAAATTACAAAGTACTCACACGGTGGTATTTGGTCCCTGTCAGAATTGCAAAATATGCTCCAAATTATTCCCCATCTTGTTTTCGTGACTGTGGTGATCTTGGATCACATCTTCATACTTGGTGGGATTGCCCAGTAGCAAAAAAATTCTGGAAAGATATTTCTTACGATTTCAACTCTGTTTGAAATCCCTATCAATCCTTATCCTACAATAGCACTTTTAAACTTAAAACCGGCCACTCTCTCCTACCGCCAATTCAAACTCCTATTACAGATCACTACAGCCGCAAAACAATTGCCAAAGCTTGGAAATACCTGTCCTTAATAATTGCTGAAACTAAAAGTAGAGTCAATCAAGCAATGATCCATGCCAAAACAGAGGCTATAACTCAAGATAAAATATCCAAACTTGAGAATATATGGAATCCCTGGGTAACTCACTTTTTGCCTTCCAATTTTGATGCTCCCCTACCAAGACCTTGGTAATCTCAATTTATACTTCCATTCTCTGCATTCATTGTTTGTGTTTATTACCATGTACTACCCCGGGGACCCCTACCACCTCTCATTTCTTTCTTTCCTATTTTTTCTCCTACCCAAGATTACTTTTTCTTTTATCTTCTTTCTCTCTTCTACTTTTTCTCCCTATTCTCTCTCTCCTCTTTCAAATTACTCTTTATATAGTTCTGGTAGCAGAACTTGTATTTCCTTGGTTATCATTATACCAATTGTACATAGTACCAATATGTAGTATAAGATTTTAGGTTCTATAATAAATTATTTATTTTTTTATTTAAAAACTATACTCTTGATAATAATTAAGACCTTTTTTTTTTCTAAAGCTGAGGTCATCTTATATTAACCTGGTCTAAGTTGGTTTTATCCTCTCTTATACAATGTATGATGCAATCTTTTGAGTAGGTAGATCAATGCTAAAATTGTTTTAGTTAAACTACTTTTAGTTTATGTTGGAACTACAGCTCAAGATTATTACCATATATGTGATCTTTTCTTTTGCTGCCACCATATGTACTTATATATACGAATTGTTAAGATTCAATAAACAAACTTGACAAGAAGAAATAGTCATCCGTAGTGTCCAATTCTAATAACTCAAACAGCTCAATTTGAAGTTTCAATCAAAGTCAGCCAGAGGGCAGGCTGTCACTGCTGTGCAGTCACTTTAGATTACCCATAGTGCTCCAGAAATCCTTTGTCATGTATTTAAAGCCTAAATTTACTCAAAAAAATTGCGTCAATACAATCATGGCCATGCATCCTTTTCGGTCTTCTTTTTTTAAGTATAAATCCTCCTCTTCCAATACCACCATTACTGCAATAGGAATTAATGACGGAGCTGCAAAAGGCACTCATCAAGAGTACCCGACTATGCCTGCCCTTTTCTCTCAGCTCCAGCATTCATTGAAGCCATACCACAGCTTCTAAAAATGTAACAGGATCTAGGAATGGAGAAAGGGCAGATGACTGAAAAGTCCACCCCTCCATTCCTAGATCCTATTTCATTAACAGAAGCTGTAACACGGCTCCAATGAATGAAGGAGCTGGCCCGAAAGAGTGGGTATAGTAGGGCACTCTTGAGTGCATGTCACAGATCTGTTGATGCCATTTACCCCTGCCGCACTAAAGATTCTTTGAGCTAACTTCGACTTTAAAGCAGAACTATGTCCAAACTTTAATATCAAATATGCAAGGTAGGCCCCCTTTATCAGTAAGACTGGGCTCGCTTTTTTCTAAGTACCCCAAAAATGATTTTGTTAAATATCTGTTGATCCAGCCAGTGCAACCACTGGAGAGGCACTTCCTTTGATAAGAGGACTTCCTTTGATAAGAGCACTTCCTTCTGCCGTACAGTTACTGCAGCATTGTCAGCCTTGCTGCTACTGTAGCTGCTTAGATTTTTTGCACAGTCCACACCATATAGCTAGTCACACCTAGGTCTGTCCATGACCCAATTAGATTGACAGCACACTGATCTATTTGCAGTTGCTTAGGGAAAGGATGTAAAAGCTCTGCTCAGTCCCTCTCACCCATTCCAGGGCTGCATAGTCAGTTGCAACAGAATACCAGCTTCCAGGCCACATTTAGCATTGAAAAAAAGTGAAGTTAGTTATTTGGGACATTTAAGGTAGAACTAAAGGCAAACCTTTTTCTTAGCTTTGGATACATTAGAGAGGGACTGGAACACCTGTCAGTTTTTATTGCCGTCTGTGCTCCCATTGGGGAGATTCACACTCTCTATTTGTCCTGTTTACTGTTATCATTGAAAGTAAAAGAAAATCCCAAATTTTGGGTCGTCCCCAGAAAAATAATAGAGGGGAAATCTTCCAATGGGGACACTAGTTCTGGTGACCTGGGGGGTCCCCAAGGTATTCCCTTAATTTGCAGGGATTTCCTTTCACTTCCCGTTTTTTTCTATGGAACAAGTAGGGACACACAGATATTGTACTGATACTGTCGATAAAGTACAGTACTTGCAGAGATCGAGTACCCGATACTTTGCAGTTCAATTTTCGTCAATACAAAATGAATTGGAGCAAATTGCACTGCAAAGAATCACATGCAATTTGAACAGGAATGCAGTAAGATTCCTGTGCAAATCGCATGCGTTTTCCCCCATCGTTCCTGTGTGTGTGAACCCAGTAAAGAAATTGAAGCACCATCTAGTGCAGCAAAAGGCAGTTTTTATTAAAATGTTATAACAACTCACAAAGTAAATATTTAGTCAAATCCATATCTGTAGTGTCCCTGTCCCGCCGATGATAGCAAACCAAGGCTGCTGGAGGTGCTCACAAGGCTGGAGAAGTTCTGGAACTCCTGTGGGTATAGGACGGAAGTGATGTCAGCTTGGGGGCTGACCGTCAAACATCTCCTTCATTTTGTATGGATGCAAATCGCACCGCAAAGTATCGGTTTCGGTATCGGGAGCATTTTCACGAGTGCGCATACTCGTTAAAACACATGGTATCGGCATCCCTAACAGGAAGTGAAGAGAAATCTCCCCCAATGGGACACGGATGGCAAAAAAACAGGGTTCATGACCCTCCCTTACTCTATCCAAAAATGAGAAAAAAAGAGTTTTGCCCATAGTTCTACTTTAACGTGCCTTGTGTGTTGTCAAGGGCATTTTAGTGATTTGCAAATATGGAATATCATATTTCAAAATAAAATATGCAGAGGTTGTTTCTGCATCACACACGCTCGCATTCTGCAATTACAAGAAATCCTGGTACCACAGCAGAGCCCATCCATCTCAATTAGCGCATACCAACAGCCCTGAGGAAGGGAGAGGCACTTCCCCCTAAACGAGTTGGCTCAATCTATACAGTTTTATAATTTCAAAAAAATTATTGAATCACCCCATCAGGATTTGCATCATCTTGGACAACAGGAAGGCACTCCTTCCTCCCAATTCAAGCATAATTTAAAGCCAATACTTGTGCATATTAATTATTACTTCGTTATATGCTTAGACTAGGGTAACTCCATAATTTACTACAGAGTTCAATGCTAATGTATGCCTGTGCATGGCTAGATTCAATTGTTTCCTCTGTGCCTTTTAAACTATGCAGCTCTTCCCACCATTTTTTATACCTTATTTTTTGGAAACGCCTAAAAACTTTGAGGATTGTAATCAAGACAAATATTTACTTCTAAAAGCTAAACTCCTTGAAAAATGCTACTTGTCAATCAGAGGAAAAAAGCTAGAGGGTTTAGATGGCTTTGAGTGCTTATTTTTAAAACAAAGACTTAGCACATATAGTTAAAAATATAAAACAGCTTAAAAGCATACATGATGACATGATGAATGTAGCATATTATCAGAATGCATTGGAAGAAATTGGGCACACTTAGACTTTCAACATGAGAATGACAGAATCATAACTCAAGTCAACCCTTAACTGGCTGCAGCAGAAAAAAAGTGAAGAGTTTCGAGTGGCCATTAACCACCTCAATGCAGGGCACTGTCAACCCCTTCCTGCCCAGGCCAATTTTCAGCTTACAGCACTATCTCACTTTGAATGACAGTTGCGCGGTCATGCAACACTGTACCCAAACTAAACTTTTATCATTTTCTTACCACAAATAGAGCATTTTAGAGCAGAATATTTTGGTGGTATTTGATCACCACTGGGTTTTTTATTTTTTTGCTAAACAAATTTAAAAAGTCTGAAATTTTTGGAATAAAAAAAAAAAAAAAAAAAGTTTTTCTTTGTTTCGGTTATAAAATTTTGTTTTCTCCTTCACTGATGGGCACCAATGAGGTAAGGTGGCACTGATGAGGAGGCACTAATATGCAGCACTCATGGGCACTGATTAGTGATGGACTGGCCAACCATGTCTCCAGACCTTAACCCTATTGAGCATCTGTGGGGCATCCTCAAAAGGGAAGGTGGAGGAGCGTGAGCTCTCTAACATCCACCAGATCCGTGATGTCGCCATGGAGGAGTGGAAGAGGACTCCAGTGGCAACCCGTGAAGCTCTGGTGAACTCCATGCCCAAGAGGAACAAAGCAGTGCTGGAAAAGAATGGTGGCCACACAAAATATTGACACTCTGGGCCCAATTTGGACATTTTCACTTAGGGGTAGGGTTGCCAGTGCCACCTTTTCTCCAGGCCAAACACTTTAGCGATGCACAGGATTTTTTTCCTGTAGTAAACACTATAGGATTGTAAAAGATCTGGGACACCTTTGGGTGCCCCAAGGAGAGTAGTAATGTGGCGCATACAGCGCGCCACAGCGAAGAGTGGGTGTGGCCAAATTGTGTTAACAGTGTAAGGAGCATTGTTAAAGAAAACAAAAGCATTCTTGTGTCCATAAAATAATCTAACTTTGCTGTGCCACAAGTGTCTCACAGGCATGTATAAACCTCAGCACAATCATAAAAAAAAACCTCTTCCAGTACATATGATTTTGTGTACATTGAAAATAATCAGAGTTAACATTTTATCTGAGCTGACCTTAGTTAAAATAGTCAGGGACTGCTTAGCAACCAGCTACTGTTAAGACAATGAACACTTTGGTGAGAAGTATGTCATGTTCAATATAGTGCAATGGGGCATAGAGTATAGCAATGTGGTACAATATATTGGTGTGAGTGCTGTGTGACGCAGCACAATGTACAGATGTGAATACAGTATGACGCAGCACAGTCTACGGATGTAAATACTGTATAAAGCAGCACAATGTACAGATGTGAATACTGTATGATGCTGCACAATGTACGGATGTAAATATTGTGCGATACAGTACAATGCTTAGGTATAAGTACTATTTTAAGCAACATGCTGTGCTGTCAGAATTTACATAGATGCGATGCAATGTGTTGTAAGCTTGCTTGCACTGCATGGAGTGGCTGACTGCGAAAATACACTGGCACTACCACACATAGCTGTCATATGACTTGTGAACTCCTATAGAGAACTTGCAATAAAAGGCAAAACATGGAGTAAACTTCATAGAATAATCCATGCTGAGATCTGGGCTATGACCTCATACAGCCCCCCTTATGACAGGTCACAGCTCAGACTATACCAATGACAAGTCAGGGGAAGTGTGGGCAGAGGAGACCTGGAAAGTGACAGCAGAGGACAGCCCAGAGACCCCCCCCCCCCCAACAGGACACATGTCTGTGCTACTCCTGACACCTGGAGAGCATTGAATAATGAAGAGCCTCTCCTCCACTCCAGGGACACTACACACTGTCTAATAGACACAGGGAACTACACACTATGGTGATACACAGATGACCTCTCCTCTACCTCCAGAGCTGACACTTTAGCTGTGCTCAAGCCAGCACGGCCATCTGCCTTACTGAGAAAGAAGAGTGTAACCTGAGGCGGTGTTCTGTCGATATGTGCATGCCGTTGAAAAGCGCCTGTCCATGCGCAGAAAGGAACAGCGCTCCAGCTGATTTCTCGATCAGCTGGAGTGACGTCACCATAGCGCATACGCACATCGTAGGACCCTTTTTTCGATGTGAGATACCATTTCACGGCCACAATTTAATGCTATGCAAACAACGGAGGGACACCATATTTGTCATATTGTGCCTTGTCATATTGTGCCTCGCAGGGTTACTGCAAGGCACAATCTGATATCTACAGTGTCCCTCCGCTCTTCGCATAGCTTTCAATTGTGCCCGTGAAATGGTATCTCCCATTGAAAAAACCCTCTTACGATGTGCGCATGCACTATGGTGACGTCACTGCAGCCGATCGGCAAATCAGCTGGAGTGGCCTTCCGGTCTGCGCATGCGCTGGCCCTTTTCGACGGAGGGCACAAAATCGATATGACACCAGTCAGAGGTGTCCTCCATAATCACATTCTGTCCTTACTGTGCTTTCAGAGACACAGCCCTGCCTCCGCTCTCCACCGGGGGCACTACATCGTCTCATTAGGCAGCAATGGAGAAAGCCGCAATCCGGTTTTAATGATTTGTCCGGTTCTGAGATGAACTCAAGGCTGGACACAGAGTTCAAATCCCAGACTGTCTGGGTCAAAACCGGACAGGTAGCAACCCTACTTAGGGGTGTACTCACTTTTGTTGCCAGCAGTTAAGACAACAATGGTTGTGTTTTGAGTTATTTTGAGGGGACAGCAAATATACACTGTTATACAAGCTGTATACTCACTACTTTACATTGTAGCAAAGTGTCATTTCTTCAGTGTTGTCACATGAAACTATACTAAAATATTTACAAAATTCACATAGGTCCCCCACCCTATGTGAATGAGCATCGGGCACATTGTACCCCTACCCATTCACCTAAAAAAAAAAAAAAAAAAAAAAAATGGCCAAAAATAAAACAGTGCACAGGTTTTTAAAGGAATTTATTAAAGGGAGCTCTGGCATCGCTCGCTATTTCTTCTCCCCTCTCCAGGTCTTCTGCCTCCTCCGCTGATGTCTTCTAGCCCTCTCCGGTTCTTCTTCCTCTCCGCTGTCTTCTCGCTCTTTTGCCCGGTCTTCTCCGCTGTCTTCTCCCTCTGTTCTTCTTCCGATGTTGACTCAACGCTCTCTCCCACTCTAATGATGGGTGTGCGGTGTGCCACTACTTATATTGGCATGGGGCGGGGTCACCGGGTGATGTCATCTGGAGGCCTGCACCTTATGAAGTCACCGCCCGAGGCATGATGGGCAGTGACATCAGGGGCGGGCCTCCGGTGACCCCATCCCATACCAATATAAGTTGTGGCACACTGCGCACCCAGCATTAGAGCGGGAGAGCGCATTGAGTCAACATTGGAAGAAGAACAGAGGGAGAAGACAGCGGAGAAGACCCGGCAGAGGCAGAAGACAGCGGACAGAGGGAGAAGAACCGGAGAGGGCTAGAAGAAATCAGCCGAGAAGACCCGGAGAGGGGAGAAGAATCGGCAGAGGCAGAAGACATTAGTGGAGGAGGCAGAAGAGCCAGAGAGGGGAGAAGAAGTCGGAAGAGACGGTGGAGCCGCCTTAATAAATTACTTTCAAAACCTGTGTACTGCGTTTTATTTTTGACACTTTTTTTATGTGAATGGGTAAGGGTACAATGTACCCCATACTCATTCACATAGGGTGGGGGGGCCAGGATCTGGGGGCCCCCTTGGTAAAGGGGGCTTCCAGATTCCAATAAGCTCCCCGCCCACAGACCCCGACAACCAATGGTCAGGGTTGTTGGGAAGAGGCCCTTGTCCTCATCAAGATGGGGACAAGATGCTTTGGGTGGGGGGGAGCGCAGGGCCCCCCCTGCCCACCCCCCCATGTTGTGGGCATGCGGCCTGGTAGCCTGGTACGGTTCGGGGGGGGGGTGCTCGCTTGTCCCTACCCCCTTTCCTGACCTGCCAGGCTGTGTGCTCTGATAAGGGTCTGGTGTGGATTTTGGGGGGGACCCCATGACATTTTTTTCAGCGTGGGGGTTCCCCTTAAAATCCATACTAGACCAAAAGGCCTGGTATGCGCTGGGAAGGGGGAACCCATGTCGTTTTTTTTTTACATTGTGCGTGGTATTCCCCCTAAAGATTCATGCCAGACAGTGCCTGGTATTTTTGGGGATCAAAATCGGATCCCTGTTCATTGAAGTCGGATGCATGTCGGACTTCAAGTCGCAGGGCAAAGTTGGATCCACAGTCGTACGACTGTCGTGTTGTACCAGTGTAAAAGAGGCCTTACTCTGACTTACAGGGCAATAGTCCTGACAGCTACCTCCCAATGTTAACAATGTTTTTGTAATATACTCTGCTCATAATCCAAAGCTTAATTTTATTTTGTTTGTTAATTTCTGTCGATGTCCATCTCATCTGTGGCCTTATTAAACGCCTAACCTATTTACCAAGATCTTCTCCTGATGAGTCGTCGTCCCCCCCCCCCCCCCATTTTTGTATCAATTCTTGTTGTATGATTCAGAGCATGCGAGGATTGTTTGCTGTTCTCTACAGTACTCATTTACTTTTTGCCTTTTTTCAAAATACTAATAAAAATGATTGAAACAGAAAAGGAAGGGGCCGGAAAATGACATATTGACTAGCTTTTTCACCTGTTCTCCATCCTGAAACATCCTCACAGCAGCCGGTGGAAGAGGAGAGGAGGGAAGCCAGCAACACTGCGGGGGCGCCACACAGGATGAAGCCCAGGCAGGTGGGGAAATCGGCACTGCACAGATTAGGGTGTGCCCGGGCACACACCTATGATAGGCAGGATGTCTGTTACAGGTCACATGGATGAAAATATTTAGGTCTCATTCACAACAAACTCATGCAGTATTGTGCACTGTAGTATGCATAGGAACACTGTCCTTACTGTGCAACAAACAGGCACAATTTGGTCACATTATATATATATATATATATATATATATATATATATATATATATATATATATATATATATACATACATACATACATACATACACACACACATTTGAACTAGCACCAGCTGTTCACAAGACAGTCAATAGAGGTAATGGAAAACGTGTTAAAGGCATTTATAGAGACAATTTTTTATGAAAATAAAAGAGGATCTGAACATATCAGCATAAAAACTGAAGTGAGCCTTGCCAGACAGTGTCTGGCTGGCCTGCTTTTTAATTTCTCTTCCTAGTGTTTTTTTGCTCTGTTGTGATCATTTCAAAAACCACATGAGACATGGCTTGATAAATCGCCCACTCTAGCAATATGACAGCTGGCATACTCACAGGAGGAATGCTTGTCACTGCTCTTCTGTAAATTCGCTATCAAGACAGGATAACCCGAGTATAAAAAGTTATAAAGGGAGTCTATTACAGAGGGGAAGAGGGAGGGAAGTCCAGGGAATAAAAAAAAAATAAAAAAAACATATCTTAGAAAGGAAAAGTATTAGTATACATCATCATCTTGGTGTATTTACAGGCTATTTGAGAACAAACATAAAATGACAGTTCATAAGCAGTAGCAAACAAAATGCTTCATAGTAAGAAAGTAAGTAAGAAAGGTACAATAACTTTTTTTATAACTTTTAAATAATTACGGTCAGAACAAAAAATTATTTTTTGTATTCACCATGCAGCCCTTTTCAAGAAAGCTCATTAGACCTCTTGCACACGGACATAATAAGTCACTGATGTTTATACTTGGAATCTTGTTAAAAAGAAAGGTTCCATATAGACCTTGCATAAGCGTGCGTATGCATAAAATTCTTCATCATCCTCTTCAAGTTGCTGGTGTCTTGCCGAGAAAGTTCCCCCGGCGGATAAGGACCCCCCTGTACTGCGCAGGCGCAGCGCTTGCGCAGTACGAACGACTAGGAGCCGCCGAAAATAGCCGAAGCTGAAAAACTTCAATCAGCTGTACACAGCGCCTGCGCCTTAGGTCCAGGTTCAAGCCCCACCATCCAAGTGGACCTAGAGGGAGAATATAAAAGTGCCAAGCGAAGCAAGGCCGTGCCCGAAGCGTGGCGAGCGAAGCGAGCCGCGAGGGGCCCTCTTACAGGCGCAGTGTACAGCTGATTTCTATTCTTTTCAGCTTCGGCTATTTCCGCCGGCTCATACTACGCAAGCGCTGCGCCTGCGCAGTAGAGGGGGTCCTTATCCGCCGAGGGGAACTTTCTCGGCAGAACACCGGCACTGCAATATATGCGAGCATCGATGCATACTGTATGCGCATAAATTACTGCACTCACAGGGCAAACTCGGAGAGCCCACAGAGAGTTTTGTCAGGAGTCTGACTGAGTTCCGAGTTCCAAGCGCCAAGCACTAAATCTGCCTGGGTCAGCCCAGTGCAATCAGCATCATTGGAATGCCCTCCATTTTGGTAATGCTAAGCTGACAAGAAATTAGTTTTTGAGGGGGAAAAGTATCAATCAAGTTGAACTTATCCCACAAAGTCACCAGGGAATCCACTGCTAGGGCTAGAGAATCCCTGGATCTGGAGAACAGCCTGCTCAGTTTGTTGTTTAACCAAAAAGTCCAAAGTTCCCCAACTAAAACAGAGGTCTTGAAACACCCGAGGGTCCTTAAGGAACTCAGTCAAGTAATTGCCAGACCATTGTTTCTAATTTTTACAAACAGTCTACTGACTGGAATGGTACCAGCTGATTGGAGAAAAGCCAATGTAGCACCAATATTTAAAAAAAGGCCAAGATACATCCCTGGGAATTACAGACCAGTTAGCCTAACATTAATTGTATGCAAGCTCTTGGAAGAGATGATAAGGGACTATATACACAAGAGTTTGGTAAAGTGGTTTAACCTTAAACTGCGTAGAGGGTTCTTTACTGTAAGATTGGTAAGTATGTGGAGTTCTCTTCCACAGGCAGTGGTTTCAGTGGGGAGCATCGATAAATTCAAAAAACTTTTAGATAAGCACCTGAACGACCACAACATACAGGGATATACAATGTAAAACTGACATAAAATCACACACATAGGTTGGACTTGATGGACTTATGTCTTTTTTCAACCTCAACTACTATGTAACCTCCAGAGGAAAAAAACATTCTCTGGAATCCAGACATCAAGGACTTAAGAAGTCTGCCTGCCAATTTTCAAAGTCTGTAATGTTCATGGAGGAGAAGGCTGGAAAGTGAAGTTCTACCCAAGCCAGAAACCAATCGCCATGAGAATTCTGGTTTCTCCTGAATAGTTGACATACAGCACTGGCGAAAGGTGCAGAGGGATAACCAAACTGCTGTACGTTCAACTATGTTCATAGGAAGGAGATCTTTGTACATCAACCAAGTCCTTTACTGAATGGGTGTTGCTGGCGCTCAGCCTGATAACCTTCCAGACCCTCGGGAGAAAGAACCTCTAGGGCCAGATTTGATAGCTAGTGGGCCAAAGATAGCCTGGTCCTGGGTATTAGGCACATGTTACATAGGGTCAGCCTCCATAGTAATATGAGCGGGAAATTGCGTGTGGACCGCATTTCTTAACTACAAGTGCCTAATGAACTATTAGGAAGGTTATATTTGGGCTTGAGCTCAGAGAATCACATCAGTCTCCTGCCTGACAATGTGTTTCAGACCAACTATTTTGCAGGCCACCCACAGCCTCGGATCTGGGATACTGCGTAGATGAGATAGGGCAGGATTATCCCACAGGGGTGTATGTGGTGAGAAGGTCAGAGGAGAAGGATATTTGCCCTAGCATTTAACCAGACCACAAGGGTAGCCCTCATTGGGTTAACTGCTAAATTAGATCTAGGGCCCCCAAAGACCAGGTTACTTAAAGTATCATATGACCCTATGAGAGCTCCTTCGAAGGTATCTGCAGAGTTAGCAGGAACCACCAGCGTTCCATCACCAGTACCGGTGCCCCAAAAAGGACAGCTGAATATTTGGAAGGGATAATCCCCCTTTTGACATAGGAAGTTATAATGTCGGTTTAGAAAGACATGGGATTTTCCCAGCCCACAGAATGGAGAGGACTATACTATCCAATTTTTTAAACATTTTCAGTATGGGGAGGTATTCCTGAAGTAGTAAAGACATTTTGGTAAACAAACCATCTCGATAAGGTTGACCTTGCCCACTGGGATAAGAGAAAGTGTTTTCCAAAATGTACATCTCTGGGAAAAGGGCATAAGTTATTATACAGGATTTATAAAGCGCCAACAGTCTGCGCAGCGCTTTACAATATAAAGGAGGACAATACAATTCAAGAGGGTTAGTAGGGTCCTGCCCCTGCGAGCTTACAATCTAATAGTAAAGGAATTATTATTATAAATACACGATTTATATAGCGTTACAGTTTGCGCATCGCTTTAACATAAGGGCAGACAGTAAAGTTACAGTACAAATCAATACAGGAGGAATCAGGGGGCCAATCTTGTTAGCGCTTACAATCTAAAATAGGTTAAAAGAGAAGTGTGGTATATGAAAAACAAAAAGAACATTCATACTCACCTAGGTGGAGATCGATCTGATGCTGCATCTGTCCCCAGTCGGCTCTACACCGAGAACTGAGCGATCAAAGACCGCTGATCGCTCTGTTCTCGGTCTTCAATGAGCAGAGAGCCGGTGACTCTCCCCCTTACTGGTAATCTCTGGCTTACTGGATCGCTAGGCTGTGGAGGAAGCGAGAGAGGCTGGCTTATGCTCTCAGTGGCACAGAGGCTGAGCCAGCCGCCGGTCAGGCATCTGGGTGGATCTCAACATTAAAGTCAGGATCTCTCCAGAGCCTGAACCAGCTGAGCGATATCGGCTGAATACAGGTCGTGGCAGTACAGAACAAAGTGCACTCCTGTGATCGACAGGAGAAGTATGGTCAAAAGCGCTTTGGCCCTATTTCTTAAGCTCCATATAAGTTGCCATGAACCTGACAACCTGTATCCCAAGATATTTAAACTCGTCCATCCAACACAGCGGTGTGTTCGTAGTTAGTTTGGGATGTCGATTATCTGCAACGTGGCCCTTAGGGAGGAAGATATTGGAGAGTATCGTCAGCATACAGGGACAATTTGTCCTCGACCCCACTCTTCTTTATTCCCTTAACCAAGTCTGCAACATAAAGCTGAATGACTAGAGGCTCCAGGCAGAGAGCAAAACAGGCCCAGGGAGAAGGGGCAGCCCTGTCTCGTCTCCCTGGATGGAAGAAAGGGAGCAGACAGACAATAAGTTGTTAGTATGAGGCTGACCAGGGGATAAACCCGGACAAAAGGCAATACAGTAAATACACAATCTCACTGTCCCAAGGTAAGATGGAATGTACAAAAAGAAAAAAGACATGTTTCATTAGAAGACTCAACTGGGGCCACAGCAAAACTTGTAAATTCTGAAAATACCTCCTTCTCCCCAACTCCGCCACCCCCCACAGGGAGGCTGGAAACCCAACCTTTAGCATTGTATAAAATCAGTACAGGGTAAAATGTTCAAAAGGGGAAGGAGGGAAACAACACTTAGGCAATGTAGAACCCGGTGCAAACAGATGAAAGTACGCAGCAAAGCATTCAAGTCCAAGTCCCTTCTGATTAGGCCTATATCGGACTGGGGATGGTCTATTTTACCGGTAAGAGTTGTTCGGCGCATGGAGATGGCAGCCATGACTGTAGCTAATCAGGTGCATCTGTCATTTGCACAGTAATAATGGAGCTACCAGGTGTCCCCTAACAAACTATTTCACCAGTCAGCATCTGGCACAGAATATTTGGCTAGTTATCACATTCAAGCACATGAACACCAACAATCAGCAGCTATAACCGGCTGACACGGTTTTCAGCACCACAAAATTATACACTGCTCAAAAAAATTAAAGGAACACTTTTTAATCAGAGTATAGCATCAAGCCAATTAAACTCCTGGTATATTAATCTGGTCAGTTAAGTAGCAGAGGGGGTTGTTAATCAGTTTCAGCTGTTTTAGTGTTAATGAAATTAACAGGTGCACTAGTTGGGCAACAAATGAGACAACCTCCAAAACAGGAATGGTTTTACAGGTGGAGACCAATGACTTTTTTTTAACTCACCTTTTCGGACTGTTTTTCACTAGTTTTGCATTTGGCTAGGGTCAGTGTCACTACTAGTAGCATGAGGCTATACCTGGTACCATATAGAGCAGGGCTATGCAATTAGCGGACCTCCAGCTTGTAGTTTTACAACAGCTGGAGGTCCGCTAATTGCATATCCCTGCTATAGAGGTTGCTCAGGCAGTCCAACCCCTCCAGGATGGCACATCAGTATGTGCCATTGCCAGGAGGTTTGCTGTCACAGTCTCAAGAGCATGGAGGAGATTCGAGGAGACAGGCAATTACTCTAGGAGAGCTGGACAGGGCGGTGGAAGGTCCTTACCCATCAGCAGGATCGGCGTCTGCTATTTTGTGCAAGGAGGAACAGGATGAGCACTGCCAGAGCCCTGCAAAATGACCTCCAGCAGGCCACTGGTATGAATGTCTTTGACCAAACAATCAGAAACAGACTTCATGAGGGCGGTCTGAGGGCCCTAAGTCCTGCTCGTGGGCCCTGTGCTCACTGCCCGGCACCGTGGAGCTTGATTGGCATTTGGCATTAAACACCAGAATTGGCAGGTCCGCCACTGGCGCCCTGTACTTTTCACAGATGAGAGCAGGTTCAACCTGAGTACATGTGACAGAACTGAAAGGGTCTGGAGAAGCAGTGGAAAACGTTATGCTGCCTGTAACATCATTCAGTATGACCGGTTTGGTTGTGGGTTAGTGATGGTCTGGGGAGGCATATCAATGGAGGGACACACAGACCTCTACAGGCTAGACAATGGCACCCTGACTTCCATTAAATATTGGGATGAAATCCTTGGACCCATTGTCAGACCCTACGCTGGTGCAGGGGGCTCTGGGTTCCTCCCGGTCCACGACAATGCCCGGCCTCATGTGGCAAGCGTATGCAGGCAGTTCCTGGAGGATGAAGAAATTGATACCACTGGACCCCATGCCCGTCTGACCTAATCCCAATAGAACACCTCTGAGAAATTATGTTTCGGTCCATATGACGCCGCCAGGTTGCACCACAGTCTATTCAGGAGCTCACTGATGCCCTGGTCCAGATATGGGAGGAAATACCATAGGACACCATCCGGCGTCTCACTAGGAGCATGCCCCAATATTGTCAGGCATGCATACAAGCATGTGGGGGCCCAAACAAACTACTGAGTACCAATTTGAGTTTCTGCAATTAAATTTCTGCAAAATGGACTAGCCTGCTGCATAATTTTTTAACTTTGATTTTCAGGGTATCTTTGAATTTAGCCCTCTGTAGGTTGATAATGTTTGTTCCCATCATACAATGTGGCATCCTTTCGTTCCTAACACATTACCCAGTCTATATCAGTATAGATATCCAGCATGATATTTTTTCCCATTGAGATTCGATGTGTTTTCAAAGTGTTCCTGTAATTTTTTTGAGCAGTGTATGAGCTATGTTTTTCTCTACTCCTAAAGCAAGCCATACATAGATCGAAATTTCAGCCGGTTTAGCAGTAACGAGAGGAATTCTGATGCATATATGGGCAGGCTGGTTATAAACGAGTTGATCTATAACTCAACTTGTGTACAACCAGCATGTTGAGTTTTTCCAATCGATCAGTGCCACCCCCACTGCCAGAATACAATGCTTCAGCAGAAGTGATTCCGTCATCCACTTTGAGTGTGTGGATGGGGGAAATGGGCTAATTTTTTCATTCAACCCGCTGGTTGAAGGAGAAAAGGAATTGAACAATGTATGGCCTGTAAAAAACATATAAATCATTTGTGCAGGTTTGCCTTAAAAACTGGATTGCCTACTTCATTTTTGATGGTTTAAAAAGCGAACAGACCTCTCCTCATATCCTCCCACCTTCTCATTTCAATAACTTCTCCTTGTGCACATGCAGACAGCTCAGCAGTTTTCTGGCAAAATGAACAGGTAATTTTAGCACTTATTGAAAGGATATAACAATATGCTTTCAAAAAGTATATTTAGCAGACCAAAAGTGAGAAAATAAGGGAAGTTCTTGGTTAGTGTTGACAAACAGTTTTCTAGAAATAAAAGTCCTACTGCGTAAAATATATAAATATAAATAGGAAGGGTATAATCATAGTTTATGGCTGGCCCTTGCTACTGCTGCCTCGGAGAAACTGATTGCCCCTTTCTCACCACCTACAGTAAGGCACATACATATTTATATCAGCCAAGAAGGGGAATACTTCATATAAATTGATGAAAGGCTAAATACACAGCAATTCTGAAACTATAATTTGCATTTGCAGTAAGTACAGTTCTGTTTGAAGATTAAAGTGGATGTAAACCCGAAAAAAAAAAATTATATCATACTGTAGAATATAAGATTTCCTATCATTTAAGCCCAGTCTTGCCACACAGAGTTAATCCATCTCTGAGCAATCCCCTTTTATTGTTCAGTGAGACAATTCTTGACAAACTGAGAAAAACTTTGTCAAATCCTCCCCCTTGCTGTGAGTGACAGGTGATTTACATATCTCGTGCACTAGCCTAAGAGACATGCAGTATTTTTTAATTCCCTCCCACTCCTTTCTTCAGCAGCTCTGCAAGGATTGGCTTTTCCACACCTCACCATGATTTGGCATGCTGAAGTCACGTGGTTACTTTCCTGTCTTTTCACTGGATGTTAGAGATCATAGCAGAAGTTCAGTGTAAGAAATAAACAGGAGAAAATGAATATTGACAAGGGGAGTGTAGAGGTGGGCGGGGAGTCTACTGACATCATGACTCCACCCACCGAGCGCCAGACAATAGACCCGCCCACAGAATATGCAGTTTTTTGGGTCTAATAACAGACACAGGGGAGACATTTGACAGGTAAAGATACATGCAGGAGGCGTATATATCCTTATAGATAACCCCTCTATGGCAGTAGTTTAGAAAGGATGACATTGGGTTTACATCCACTTTAAAGTGACTGTAAACTATTTTTTTTTTAAATAAACAGGTTTATACTTACCTGCTCTGTGTAATGGACCCTCTTCTCGTGTCCCCTGCTGCCACTCCTAGCTCATCCTCTTCTTGGTGTGCCCACATAGCATGCCAGGGGCATCCCTTAATGGTGAGCTGTTGTCCAAGGTTTTAAACAAAAACTGCAGTTCACGAGAGGGTTGCTACTTTGCTCCTTCTGCTGCTCGGTCACTATAGCTAACCCGTAAGAAGGCTTTGTCATGTATTAAATGTGTACTTCTAACAGCAATGTGTGTGTAAAATACAGTGGGTATAGAAAAGAATTCACCACCCTTTAAAATAATCATCATTTTGTTGATTTGCATCCTGAAATGAAGACAGGCACAGTTTTTGTTTTATCCAGCTGTATTTAGTGCATCTTATTACTTTCAAGTGAAAAATAGAACACCAACATGTCAGATTTTTTTATTATTTTTTTTTTTTTAATGCAAAAACAGAATCGCTGCTGGTTAACTACTGGTTGTGCCAATACATATATGAATAGCATTTATGCATATAATCTGTAGAATCCAATTCAGTTTAGTAACTACAACAACAAAACCATGAATGTATTTTCTTATGCATCTCTCATAGAATGCAAAGTAATTGTTTTCTGTGACGGATCGAACTGTCATGGGTCAGCTCTGTAATGAATGTATTGCATTACTATAATGATGGGAAATTATCAATTACATTCAAGTGATTCACCTCACACAGTTCTAGGGGAAGTAGTGGTAATGGATTGGGGATTTAATTTGTGAGGTCAAGTAGGCAGCAAGGCCTAATGCATCCAAAACTTTCCCTGTCATCCACTTTCCCTGTCATTATAAAGCAAAATGTGGACCCTTAGGTACGTACTGAATCTCTGCTCCAAAAATGTGATGAGAACATCATGTACAGTGCTGTGAAAAAGTATTTGTCCCCTTCGTGATTTTTGTTTTTTGCATACTTGTCACATTTAAGCGATTCAGCTCAAACAAATTTTAATATTACACAAAGATAACCCAAATAAATATAAATTCATTTACTAAAGGGAAAAAAGCGGTCTAATGCTGTGTACACACGGGCGGACTTTTCGGCAAAGGTCCGACGGACTTTCAACGGACTTCCGATGGACTTTCGAACAAACGGACTTGCCTACACACGATCACACCAAAGTCCGATGGATTCGTATGTGATGACGTACGACTGGACTAAAATAAGGAAGTTAATAGCCAGTAGCCAATAGCCGTCCTAGCGTCGGTTCTCGTCTGTCGGACTAGCATACAGACGAGTGGATTTTTCGACCGAACTCGAGTCCGTCGGAAAGATTTGAAATGTGTTCCAAATCTAAAGTCCGTCTGATTTTTGACCAAAAAAGTCTGCTGCAGGTCCGATGAAGCCCACACATGGTCGGATTGTCCGACGGATTCGTCCCGTCGGACCAGTCCGGTCGAAAAGACCGCCCGTGTGTACACGGCATAAGCCTGCCTGAAAAATAATTGCCACCTAAACCTTGTTGTGTCACCCTTGGTGGCAACAACTGCAAACGAGCATTAGTGATAACTGGCAATGAGTCTTTCACATCGCTGTGGAGGAATTTTGGCCCACTTTTCTTTGTAGAATTGTTTTAATTCAGCCATACTGGAGGGTTTTACAGCATGAATGACCTGTTAAAAGGTCATGCCACAGCAGCTCAATCGGATCCAAGTCTGGACTTTAACTAGGCCACTCTAAAACCTTGATTTTGCCATAAAATGGCACTCTGATGGGCACATTTTATGTTGTGCCCATCAAGAGTGCCCCTTAACATAAAATGTGCTCATCAGTGTCCACCTTATTTTATGTTAAGGGGTAAAGTCTATGGTAACGCTCTGCAAACACACCGGCAGGCGGTTGCAGCGCATTAAAATTAGTTTTAAAGAAAAATAATGCAGGAAGAATATAATGTCCCACAATGCCCTGTAATGATAAAGGAGATCATAGAGTGTCCTGCAGTTACTTCCTTCTATTCACTTCCGGTTTCTGCTGCTTTAAGATGGCTGACGTCAACTTCTGAGGGTAGGTGCGTAGATCATGCCCTGTAGAACAAGGCTTGACAAATTTACTTTGAATCTAGGAGCCAGCTAAAAAAGTTAGGAGCCAGTTTTTCTTTTTAACCAACAAAGCTTACGGGTAGAACATGTAATGTGTTCCAAGGTGAACTTATCCTTTAACCCTTTCGCTGTCAGAGCCATTTTTGCATTTTTTTGCACACGTTTAAAAAATTATTTTAGGCCTGAGGATTAGATAAAACACCCTAAACATTACATATTTTCTGAAAGCAGACATCCTAGAGCAGTGTTTTTCAACCTTATTCCAGTCAAGGCACCCTTTAAAATGATTGATGAACTCAAAGCACCCCATTCTAAAATGTAAAAAACTAACAGTTTTACATACAGTGCATCCGGAATGTATTCACAGCGCTTCACTTTTTCCACATTTTGCTATGTTACAGCCCTATTCCAAAATAGATTAAATTCATTATTTTCCTCAAAATTCTACGAACAATACCCCATAATGGCAACATGAAAGAAGTTTGTTTGAAATCTTTGCAAATGTATTAACCGCTTGCTGACCAGCCACCGTCATTTTACTGCAGCAGGTCAGCGCGATCCCGTGAACCGTCGTAGCTATACATCGGCTCGCGGGCTCGGGATAGCAGGCGCGCACCGCTGCAGAGCGGGGGTGCTAATGCTCGTGGCCTGCAGTCGTGATGACCGCCGGCCACGAGCGATCGCGAGCACGAGAGACGGAACAGGGACGAGTGTGTGTAAACACTTCCCTGTTCTGAGAGGAGTGACAGATCGTGTGCCCCTTTTAGTTAGGAACCACGATCTGTCACTTCCTCTAGTCAGTTGACATTTTTACAGTAATCAGTGCATTTTTATAGCACTGATAGCTGTATAAATGCCAACGGTCCCAAAAATGTGTCAAAAATGTCCGATGTGTCCGCCATAATGTCGCAGTCCCTATAAAAATCGCAGATCACTGCCATTACTAGTAAAAAAAATTAATAATAATAAAAATGCTATAAAACTATCCCCTATTTTGTAGACGCTATAACTTTTGTGCAGGCCAATCAATATACGTTTATTGCGGTTTTTTTTTTTTTTACCAAAAATATGTAGAAGAATACATATCGGCCTAAACTGAGAAAAATATAGCTTTTTTTTTTTTTTTTTAAATGGGGATATTTATTATAGCAAAATGTAAAGATATTGTGTATTTTTTCAAAATTGTCGCTCTTTTGTTTATAGCGCAAAAAATAAAAAATCGCAGAGGCAATCAAATACCACCAAAAGGAAAGCTCTATTTGTGGGAAAAAAAGGACATCAATGTGGTTTGGTTACAGCGTCGAACGACCGCGCAATTGTCAGTTAAATTGACGCAGTCCCGAATCGCAAAAAATGGCCCAGCCATTCAGCAGTCAAATTTTCCGGGGCTGAAGTGGTTAAAAATAAAACATGTACATGTACATAAGTATTCATAGCCTTTGCCTTGACACTCAAAATTGAGCTCAGTTGAATCCTGTTTCCACTGATCATCCTTGAGATGTTTCTACAACTTGATTAGAGTCCACCTGTGGTAAGTTCAGTTGATTGGAATTGATTTGGAAAGGCACACCCCTGTCTATATAAGGTCCCACAGTTAACAGAGCACAAACCAAGCCATGAAGTCTAAGGAATTGTCTGTAGACCTCCGAGACAAGATTGCCATGAGGCACAGATCTGAGGAAGGGTACAGAAAAATTTCTGCAGCATTGAAGGTCCCAATGAGCAAAGTGGCCTCCATCATCCATAAATGGAAAACGTTTAGAATCACCAGGACCAGGAGCGATGGGGGGAGAAGGGCCTTAGTCAGGGAGGTGACCAAGAACCTGATGGTCACTCTGACGGAGCTCCAGTGTTTCTCTGTGGGGACAGGAAAACCTTCCAGAAAAACAACCATCTAGGCAGCACTACAATACAGGCTTCATTGGTGGAGAGCGGCCAGACAGAAGCCACTCCTCAGTAAATATGCACATGGCAGCCTGCCTGGAGTTTGCCAAAAGGCACCTGAAGGACTCTCAGACCATGGGAAACAAAATTCTCTTGTCTGATGAAACAAAGGTTGAACGCTTTGGCCTGAATTGCAAGCGTCATGTTTGGAGGAAACCAGGCACCGCTCATCACCTGGCCAATACCATTTCAACAGTGAAGTATGCTAGTGGCAGCATCATGCTTTGGGGGAGTTTTTAGTGGCAGGAACTGGGAGGCTATTCAGGATCGAGGGAAAGATGAATGCAGCAATGTACAGAGACATTCTTGATGAAAACCTGCTCCAGAGTTCTCTGGACCTCAGTTTGGGGCGAAAGTTCATCTTCCAACAGGACAATGACACTAAGCACACAGCCAAAATAACAAAGGAGTGGCTACGGGGCAACTCTGTGAATGTCCTTGAGTGGCCCAGCCAGAGCCAAAACTTGAACCCGATTGAACATCTGTGGAGAGATCTGAAAATGGCTGTGCACTGACATTACCCACCCAACCTGATGGAGCTTGAGAGGTCCTGCAAAGAAGAATGGGCGAAACTGCCCTCAAAAAGACTTGAGGCTGCAATTGGTGCCAAAGGTTCTTTAACAAAGTATTGAGCAAAGGCTGTGAATGCTAATGTACATGGGATTTTTTTTTGTTTTTTATTTTTAATAAATTTACAAAGATTTCAAACAAACTTCTTTCATGTTGTCATTATGAGGTATTGTTTGTAGAATTTTGAGGAAAATAATGAATTTAATCCATTTTGGAATAAGGCTGTAACATAACAAAATGTGGAAAAAGTGAAGCTCTGTGAATACTTTCCGGATGCACTGTATAGCAGCAGAAACCATACACATAGAACACCCAATATTAGAGGCGATTTATTCTTTCAAAGCGCATACACTTATGCACACTGGTGGGGGGTCAGAGAGGGATGCTGTACAGGTGCTCAATGTCCTCCTTATCAACCAATGACGTCAGCAGTTGTTAGGATGCTGATGGCAGACATGCACAGTGCCTACAGTTGTAAAGTTGCACAATGAAAACCTGTGGCTTTGTGTAACAAAAATCAGGTTCAATCCACCCACTGGCATGTACACAATTTTTGGGCAGTTTGGGGCAATTTTTAGGCATTTTGCCAAGGCACCCCTGAATAACCTATTTTGCCAAGGCACCCTGGTTGAAAAAGACTGCCCTAGAGAGTAAAATAGTGGTAGTTCCAATTTTTTTATTACCACAAGATTCTAGGTAACACAAAATTTCAGTAAAAAAAAACAAAAAAAAAAACAACACATTAAAAAGTTTTAGGGGGCACAAAATCCACAAGAAATTACCCAATTTGGTGTGTAAAATATAAAGGTCGAGGTTGCACAGAGTAAATAGAAACCCAACATGTCAAACCTTAAATTTGCGTGTGTCCATGAAATGGCAACAAACTTTAGTCCCCTATTTTTTTCATAGGCAACGCTTTAAAAGCCTCCTATAGGTCACCAGTTTATAGGTCTGTATTTTTCATATGATTTTCTAATCATGTGTATGGGCCAGAAGTTTACCTGTTTAGGCTTTTTTTCTATTTTCATCTGGTAATCCAGCCAGGAAGTCTGTTTTTCACAGCACAAGCTCTTCAGCAAATGTATCAGTTTAAATGGATGAGACAAACCACTTAGCGTTGTAAAGGTAGAAGGTTTATTACCTTAATGCATTCTATGCATTAGGATAAAAAAAAAAAAACCTTCTGTGTGTAGCAGCCTCCCCAGCACCCCCTAATACTTACCTAAGCCCCATTTCTATCCAGCACTGTTCATGAGTGTCTTAGCTGTCTGGGACTCTCCTCCTGATTGGCTGACACACAGCAGTGGCGCCACTGGCTCCCGCAGCTGTCAAAGTCAGTTGGCCAATCATGGGAGAGAGGGGGCTGGGTTGGGGCTCAGGGTCTGAATGGACCCCCGGAGCTGTGACTTGGCTCGGGTGCCCCCATAGCAAGCTGCTTGCTGTGGAGGCACTCGACAGGAAGGAGGGGCCAGGAGCACCGAAGAGACACTGAGAAGAGGAAGATCAAGGCTGCTCTGTGCAAAACTGCACAGAGGAAGGTATAACATGTTTGTTATTTAAAAAAAAAAAAAAATCGAGACTTTACAAATCATTTTAAAGTGGTTGTAAACCCTCACATACACCCAGTGAAGTGAACAGCCACAGGTGATACACAGATTAGGAGATGCACAGAAATCTCGGCCGCCGAAACATATGGGCCGAAAACTGTTTTCTGCATTCACCTGAAAGAAGAAAAGATATCCATAATGGCACCAAAAAAGGGGCAGGTTCCGCACATTGCGGGGGTGTATTAAATCTGTGTGACATATCACAGGAGACGGGACATGGTTAATGCGGCTGCCCGGCAAGGGAAATTCAAATCCAGCTCCGTGACACAGCCGGAGATCGCCACTCTGATCGGGGGAATGGTGAGGCTGCATCTGACGGGCACCAGTGAGGCTGCATTGATCTCTTGCATCAAATCTGCAGTCTCTGACCATCTCCTGTATCAGGTCTGCTTGAGGTGCAACGAATGGAAATTTTGCTAATACTATTAGTAGTGTGTTTAAGTTTAAGAGAATGCAGACTGCATTTTTCTTGAGCTTTTCTTGCACTAAAGATGCCAATAATGGCCATCAATAAATTCATATTAATTTAAATTGATATTATTTAAAAAGTCAAATATAATTATATGTAAAAATATAAACATTTTCTGTACCACAATTTCCATTCGTGCACCCCTAACAGAGATAAAACAAATCCTCCTACATAGGCTTTACTTGTTTATCTGCAATCTTCTCTATGCTACACTCCCTCAAAAAGGGCAGATCGTGTTAAAAATCTCTTCATCTATCAGGAGCACAGAGGAGGGAGGCGATAGACTGCAGTTACAGTGTGTGAGAGCTGATTGGTGGAAAGGAACACATGCCCCTCCACACAGCAGAAGAACTGCGTTGTGAACACACAAGCTCCGTTCTGAGCCCGTACTCCCCCCCCCCCCCCCCCCCAACCACACAATTTCTCAGGAGTGACTCATACAAATCACAGAGGAACAAAGCACCAGAGGGAAACCATACTTAGAGCTTAGGAGATAGACAAGTAAGCACTGCACATATATGTGATTTGCTCAGATTCCGTGACTGAGGTTTACAACCACTTTAACAATGGCAGGGGTAAAGTTATCAGCTTTCATTTATTCATGCAAAACCTTTATCCCAAAAGGACAAATAAAATAGCTGTAACTGCTTATAAAGTGTGAGCTGGAGTTTGGCTTCAAATTGTAGCGGTTCTAAATCTACTAATACATTTAACACTACCCTCCCTCCCAGACTCACAATGATGCGGTCTGATGTGCCTCCTATGCTCATTCCTCCAGAACTGATTCTCACTATTCCAGGAGGTGTGTTACTAGCCAGATCCCCAAGTGAAAACAGAGAGAAAAACCCCAAAGAAAATGGATGCAGCCACCACATCTAATAACAAGTATGGTATGGCAAGAGACAACATAATACAGTTTAGGTTATGGACCTAATACCATTAAGTCAAATTGCGGGCAGGAAAAAAAAAAAACCTATTCCTTGCAGTGGTGGTGGGGGTGGGGGGAACCCTGCAAGACAAAGGCATAATGAACTAGCATACATCGCATACTAGCTCATTATGAAATACTTAACTTAGAACGATGCCCTGGATCTGAGTCAGCCCTTCGAGTACAGCGCGGACATTTTCCACCGGAGGTACTTCCGGGTTCACAGCTTCGGGAATGTGATTTGCCACAGTCGCGATTACATCGCGACCGGGAGCCGCCGGTCACCACACAACTTCTGAAGAAACGGCATCAGCGGCCCGTTTCTTCAGTGCGCATTCGCGCAATGACGTTGGCAGCAGCGCATATACTGAATATCTCCTAAACTGTGCAAGTTTAGGAGATATTCATGGTACCTGCAGGTAAGCCTTGTTATATACACTGCTCTGACCTTGATGACGTTAGGATTGTAGACTTTAAAGCGCAGAGGTGCAGAAGCTGTGGGGACCGGTCTAGCTGAGGATCAGGTAAGTATATTTCCTTTTATTGTTCCCCTGGACAAAAAACCATCAATTAACCCGTGCAAGCACAGCCCCACTGCAAGGGATTTTTTTTTTTATCTGCCGGGAGTTTGGTTTTAAAGAAAATGTGTACCAAGGAGATAAGACAGTGACATTTAGATTGTAATGCATACAGAGAGAAAATTGGAAATAAACTTGTTTAATGTCTGAAGAATTCATAGCTGAAAAGATCTGAATCTGTGTGTCAACATATTGGCCTCAGCAGGAGAGACAATATTAGTCTGATATTAGGTTCTGGTTTTAACGTATTTAGAAAAGCTTGTCTTATGAAAGATGATATTTCTGTGACATTTCTGTCTAAAGATAAACAGGAATAAAAAGCTCACAACCTAGTTACCTGTAAAATTAAATATAGCATTTATGTCTTTGCTTGAAGCTGGAGTTGATCATTGTTCCCCTATGCCTGCAGTCACATCACTTACCTGTAATATCCCACATCTGTCAGGCAGCTGGATCCTATAGAAATCTGTTCATGTATGACAGGTCCTCTTCTTGTTGCTGAAATTCCAGCACCGAGGGAGTTAATAGTTCTGAGTCTTCAGCTGCAGGGAAAAAAAAGCTATGGATGGGGGCCCACCCTAGGGTTGCCACCTCATCCCTTTGAACCCGAACACATATGAATTACACAGGTTCTGTGGCTGATTAAGGTGGTAATTAAACTCACTTAGTGCCTTATCTGCATTCAATTAGCCACAGAACCTGTGTAATTCATATGTGTTCGGGTTCAAAGGGATGAGGTGGCAACTCTAGCCCACCCCCTCCTGCCTCCATTGAGGATGCCTGTGCATTGATTACACAGCATGAAACATCTAATGGGGAAGATTCTGATGAGTGACAAGATACTCTCCCTCATTCAGTGATAGTGTTACTTGTAATGTAATGTAATGAATGCAGGGTCTTTTCTGAATGGATGGGGGGACGGGCAGGTTCAGTTAGATCTTTATCACTGCAGCTCACAGAAGACTCAGAGCTATTAACTACCTCAGCTCCAGAAGCTCAACAGCAGGACATGGACCTGTCATTACGCCACATATTTCTACAAGATCCATGTAGGACATACTGTACAGTAATACCCCTTATTGCGAGTAACGCGGTTAACGAGCGTTTCACAATACAAGCTATTACTTTAAAAAAATCCTGACTCGGTTTGCGAGTGTTGTCTCGCAAAACAAGCAGGATTCAAGCCTCTGCGGTGTGCAGTACTGCATTTGGCCAGAGGTGGGTGGGTGCCGGTGACACTCTGAGCATTCTGGATGCACTCGAAAATGCTCAGTTCCCAAGTGTTTCTGAACCTCTGAGGGTTTCCGAGTCCATCCGAGCGGCTCCGACCGGTCTCTGAGTATTTCCAAGTTTCTCCAGCGCCCCACCCCCCCGACCCCCACATCTGGCCAAATGAGGTACTGCATACAATAGAAGTCAATGTGGAACGAATTATCTTCATTTCCATTGGCTTCTATGGGGAAACTCGCTTTGATATGCGAGTGCTTTGGATTACTAGCATTTTCCAGGAACGGATTATGCTCGTAATCCAAGGTTCCACTGTACTTTATAGGAAAACTATATTATTGCAGCTATCGGAGCAAAATTATATAGGTTTTACTAAACTTCACCTGCAGGCATCACCCCGGTACAGTTTTTTTTAAGAGCCATTGATCAGCTCTTTTGTAAAAAAGTAATCCTAGCGGCTAACTAGCCGCTGGATTGCTTTAACAAGCAGTGGGAGGGAATGCCCACCACCTTTCGCAACTGTACCCGGATCTCCTGTCCCACCAGGAGTCCCGATCAACCAGCCAATGCTTCTGCTGGCTGATCAAAGAGCCCAGCAAAGACCGGATCAGCCTGGTTGGGCTCTATGATATATTAACCTGGAAGGGATGACATCACATCCCTTCTGTGACCACTCAAACTCTAGAGCTGAAGTGGTTAAAGCTGAAATTTAGTAAAACCTATATAAAATTTTGCTAAGATAGCCGCAATATAATTTTCCTATATACCCAGATATCAACAATGCCAATTTTAAAAATCAAAAGCATTCAATCACACCTATCTTGTTGTGATCAAATGCTTTTAAGGGCAGAGGAGGGATTTGGGGTCTTATAAACCCAGATCTCTCCATAAAGAGTACCCGTCACATGCCTACTGTTGTCACAAGAGAGGTTTACATTGCTTGTGACAGCAATAAAAGTGGTAGAAAAACAAAAACATTTAAAGTGAGTGTAAAAATAAAAAAACAATAAAATTAAAGTACCCCCCATCCTCACGCGCAAAGGTGAACGCACGTATCAGTCCCACACGTACACAAACCACGATCGCCCCACACGTCAGGTATCACAGGCTGTAATTCTAGCACCAGACCTCCTGCGTAATTTTAAAGTGGTAACCTGTAAAGGCTATGTATGGTAAAATTTATGTTTGTTGTGATTGCACAGGAATGTGTAATATTAAAACGTGACATGTTTGGTATCTATTTACTTGGTTTGGTGTAACATCAGCTTTTATATTTTACCAAAAAATTGGGTTATGTATTGTGTTTATCATTAAAATTTCAATAAGTGTTTTCCAAAAAAAATTGCATTTGTACAACCTCTGTGCAAATACTGTGTGACAATTTATTCTCTACTTTAACCACTTCAGCCCCGGAAGGATTTGCCCCCTTCGTGACCAGACCATTTTTTGCGATACAGCACTGCGCCGCTTTAACTGACAATTGCATGGTCGTGCAAAGTTGTACCAGAACAAAATTCACGTCCTTTTTTCCCCCACAAATAGAGCTTTCTTTTGGTGGTATTTGATCACCTCTGCAATATTCATTTTTTGCGCTATAAACAAAAAAAATGCGGCAATTTTGAAAAAAAAAACCAAAACAATATTTTTTACATTCTGCTATAATAAATATCACCCAGTTTAGGCCGATATGTATTCTTCGACATATTTTTGGTAAAAAAAAATAAAATGCAATAAGCGTATATTGACTGGTTTGCGCAAAAGTTATAGTGCCTACAAAAAAAAGGGATAGATTTATGGCATTTTTTTTTATTCTTTTTTTTTTACTAGTAATGGTGGCGATCTGCGATTTTTTACTGGGGTGATTTCGACACTGCGGCAGACAGATCGGACACTTTTGACACTTTTTTGGGACCACTGACATTTATACAGTGCTAAAAATAGCCACTGATTACTGTATAAATATCACTGGCAGGGAAGGGGTTAACACTAGGAGGCGATCAAGGGGTTAAATGTGTGTCCTAGGGAGTGATTCTAACTGTGGGGGGATGGAACTGCCTGAAGGAGGAGACTGATCGCTGTTCATACTTAGTATGAACAAGAGCTGTGTCTCCTTACCCCTGACAGAATGGAGATCTGTCTGTTGTACATTGACAGACCTCTGTTCTATGTTTCTCCTCCGTTCTGTGTTTCTAAGGAGCGATCGCAGGTGCCCGGTGAACATCATGGCTGCCACGCACGTGCATCAGCTCTGTTGTTGCGCCGGCGGAGCGAGCGCCCCCTAATGGTCTTATAAGTGGCTGACTTATACCTACGGCGATTTGCCCAGGCGAGCAGTATAACTGCAGTGGCTGGTCGTCCAGTGGTTAAAAAGTGTATGTTTTATTTTATCCAGCTGTAGTTACTCAGTGCAACTTATAACAGCCAAGTGAGAGATATAACACCAACATGTCAGAAAAAAATGTAAACAATTCAAAAACAGAATCACTGAGCTGGAAAAAGGATCCCAACCTGGTGTTAATATTTTGTTCAACCACCTTTAGCTTTAAAAGTGGAAGTAAACCCTCAGATCGTTTTCAGCCAAGGTGGCTGCCATTTTGGCCTCCGTTTGATCTTCAACTGCCATGTTGCTGCACATGTGATCAGTTATGACAGTAGCCATTGGATGGTTTGACAGTTTGGTTGAGAGCACAATGTGCCGGAAATGTAACTGTTTTATGAAACTGTTAAATCAATGGGTTTACTTCCACTTTAATTACAGCCTTTAGTCTGTTGCAATGTCTCAAATAAACTTTGCACATCTGGACTTTGGAATATTTTCCCACTCTTTTGCAGAACTGTTCAAGTTCAGTTAAATTTGAGGGCGACTACGGACTGCAGTCTACAAGTCATTCCACAGATTTTCAATGGAGTTTAGGTCTGGGATCTGACTAGGCCATGCAAAAACATTCAACCACTGTGTGCCCATTTTTGCTGTGTGCTTTGGGTCATTGTCGTGTTGGAAGGTAATCCATCTTCCCATTGACGACTTTCTGGCAGAGGGCAGCAGATTTTCCTCAAGAATGTGATGGTGTTTTTCCCCATCCATTTTTCCTTCTATCCTGACAAGTTCTCCAGTCCCTGCGGCAGAGGAACACTCCCACAACAGGATATTACCACCTCCATGCTTTACTGTAACAATGGTGTTATTTGGATGGCGAGGTGCATTGGATTTCCGCCAGATATATCCTTTGGTGTTGAGGCCTAATTATTAAAATTTTAGTCTCATCTGACCATAACACTTTTTTTCCATGTGGCCTCAGAATCTTCAAGGTGCATTTGGGCAAAATTCAGTCATGACTGCATGTGGCCTTTCTTGAGGAGTGTCTTTTTTTCTTGTAACCCTCCCAAAAAAGCCACATTTGTGGAGAATTTGTGATATTGTTGTCACATGCACACAATGACCACTCGTTCATAAATTTCTGCAACTGCTTCAGAGTTGCTGTAGCCTTCTTGATAGCCTCTCTGACCAGTTTCCTCCTGGATCTTTCATCCAGTTTGGAGCAACATCCTGATCCAAGGAGGGTCTGTGTTGTACTAAATACTTTCCACTTCTTAATAGACTTCACTGTGCTTCTAGACATTGATAAAGCCTTTGACATTTTTTTTTGTATCAATCTCCTGACTTTTGCCTGTCCACAACTTTATCCGGAGATCTGTTGATTGTTTTGCTTCAGTTGCTTTACCAGGGATTGAAATGCTCCAGGAAAGCTCTTTTCATGCTGAGCTAATCAAAATGATCACAGCTGATCACAGTTGAAAGTCAAAATGCTTTGTGTGCCACTGAGAAGGTGATTAGCTAGGATTAGGATTGAGTTTACAAGTCATTTTTAGGAGGGTGGTGGTCTTTTGCCAACTCAGTGATTCTGTTTTTGATTTTTTTCTGTCATGTTGGCATTATATCTTTCACTTGGATGTTTTAAGTTGCACTGAGTAAATACAGCTGGATAAAACAATAACTGTGTTGTCCTTATTTCCAGCTGCAAAGCAACAAAATGTGATTTTAAAGGAGGTGATACTTTTTTTACCTATTGTATATTATGTATGTAATCACCTGCCTAGAAGAGCAATAGTGTGGTACAGCAGATGGGAGGTTGGAGCTAGATTGTCCCTAAAGAAGTCAAGATTACCATTATAAAGCACCCCAAGTTCCAAGATTTCTGGGGCCCTTCGGCACACATTTGATGTCATGAATAGGTTCCTAAATTACCTATCCTTCAATCCTGACTAGTTTTCCAGTCCCTGCCTACGAAATCCATGAGGAAAAATATAAGATGCAGTGCTCTCAACAGAAGCAATCCAATCCTAGTGTGCAGTCTGCAGCAGTCTTCTCACACTAAATACAATATATAAGAGAAGTGCTGGAAACTCCAAAGTCCTTGATACAAAAATGTATCGGCTACATTTGAGCTTTAAAAAGGCGAAAGCCTTAGTTATAGCCATGACTAAGGCTCACGCCAAAACACATCAGTTGTTGCCGGCTCTTCTCTCTTATATATGAAATACATCCTTACAACATGATGCTGCCACCACTACGCTTCACTTTGGGGATCTCAGGTGATGGTAGGTCTTGGTTACACACATACTGATGGCCAAAAAGTTAAACTGTAGTCTCACCTGACCAGAGAACCTTCTTGTATGTGTTTGGGGATTCTCATACATGCAGTTTGTTCAACTCCAAACATGTACAGGCAGTCCCTGGGTTACAAACAAGATAGGGTCTGTAGGTTTGTTCTTAAGTTGAATTTGTAAATCAGAACAGGCACATTATTTAAGTGTAGCTAAAGCCAATAAAATATGTTTTTCGGGAAGGGTTAATACCCCTGTAACGTTTGTTTTGCTGTCTGTGTCCCTGTTGAGAAGATTTCACCTCACTTTCTGTCTCTATGACAATTGGATTTTGAAAATTTTGGGTTGTGGTGGCAACAAGAATTGGTGATAAAGCTTCAGTGGAAATACCTTTTTCCCCACGATATCTCTTACAGGAGTGAATTATCACTCCAAGAGTAGATTTTAGCTCACTTCCTGCTGTCTCCCTCCGTTTGTAAATAAGTTTTCTGGCCACTCTTCCATAAAGCTGTACTCTGTTGAGTGTATGGCGTAAAGCAGGGGTGCCCAATCAGTGGCCCGCAGAGCCCTGTAATGTGGCCCGCGACCTTGTGCTCTGGAATGGTGGGTTCACAAGCCAAGATCATGGGTTGCTGACCCGCCATTCCAGAGCATCAGTGTTGTGAATGAAGCCAGTGGTAGAGGAAGCAAGCAGCTGTGGAGCAGAGCCACATAAGCCGATGTTTCCTGTATAGTGCCATCTCCTGTCACAGGCAGAGTGATACCAAATGCATTCTGTCTAGGACAGCAACAGCTGGCGATACTTGAATAGAAGACTGCTATTACAGGTAAGTTTATTACTAAAACCACAGTGTATATATATGGGCATATCTGTTCTGCAGTGGTTACTGGGCTTCTTCCAAACTGATCCGGCACTGAGCCAAAGACTTCTGTTATTACCTGCGGGTTTGGTGCGCTTTCAGAAAGTGCACCACACCTGCAGGATATAATAGAAATCTGTGGCAAAGTGCAGCTAACCCAAAGGAAAGCCACAGGTGCACTGCACTGCACCCAAATTGTGGGTAAACCACAGAGCATCAGTGTGAAAGCAGCCTTAGGCTCCTTTCACACGATCGGTCCGACCCAATTGGACCATTCACCGCTATGGAGCGGCAGATGTAAACGAACTTGTGTCCATTTACACCCACCCACCTACCTCCGATCTGCTTAAAAAAAACAGAAGGGGAGTCCGTCCCCTTCCACCAGGGCAGATCGGATCGAAAGGCCCATAGGAGTAGAGTGGGCTGTGTCAAGGCCGCTCTGAATATGCAGAGTGGACACGGGCCAGTCACCTGCCTGCTCCGCTCATCGTGGCCCGTGACCGATTACCAAGTCGCTTATGTGGCTCTTTAAAAGGTTGGGCACCCCTGGCGTAAGGTAATCCAGATGTTCCATTCTCCAATGTGGATGTTTGCGGGTCCTACAGTGTTACCTTTGGTGTTTTTCGTGCATCTCTGATTAATGTCCTTCTTGCCCAGTATGTACGATTTAGAAGGGAGCCTACTCTTTTCAGATTTGTAGTGGTGCTATATTCTTTTCTCTTTGTTATTATAGATTTAATGGTGCTCGCTGTGGGATGTTTAAAGTTTAAGATATTGTTTGATAACCCAACCTTCATTTTCTACTTCTCAACAACTTTGTCTGTCTCTTACCTGCTTGGAAAGCTCCTTGGTCTTCAAGTTTCATGCTTATCTTTGTTCTAGACTTAGGGGCCTTTTAGAACAGGTGTATTGTATTTAAAATGACATCAAGTGACAGATCATGAAACACTATGATTGCAATACAAGTGGACCTTACTTAATCATTTATTTGTGGGATTTCTGAAGTTAAACTGGTTTGACCACACCTTATTTTAGTGGTTTCTTAGCAAAGGGGTGAATACTTATGTATTGTAAAGTCTCTTTTTTTTTTGTTTAAATAACTAACATGATTATACTTACCTCCTCTGTGCAGTTGGCTTTGCACAGAGCAGCCTGGATCCTCCTCTTCTGGGGTCCCTCTTTGCTGCTCCTGGCCCCTCCGTCTTATTGAGTGCCCCCTCAGCCAGCAGCTTTCTATTGTGGCACCCAAGCCCCAACCCAGCCTGCCCCCTCTCTCCCCTGATTGGCTGACTGACTTTGACAGTCATGGGAGCCAATGGTGCCGCTGCTGTGTCTCAACCAATCAGGAGGAGGAGTGTCCCAGATGGCTTAGACATTCGTGGATAGGGGTGGATGGGGTTCAGATAAGTAATTAGGGGTGCTGGGGGGGCTGCTACACACAAGAGGTTTTTTTTTTTTTATCTTAAAGGAGTTGTAAAGGCAGAAGGTTTTTTATCTTAATGCATTCTATGCTTTAGGATAAAAACCCTTCTGTGTGCAGCAGCCCCCCCCCAGCACCCCTCTAATTACTTACCTGAGCCCCTTCTCTCTGCAGCGATATACACAAGTGTCTTAGCTGTCCAAGACACTCCTCCTGATTAGCTGAGACACAGCAGCGCCAGCATTGGCTCCCGTTGCTGTCAATCAAAATCAGTCAGCCAATCAGGGGAGAGAGGGGGTGGGGCCGGGTCAGAGCTCCGTGTCTGAATGGATACACGGAGCTCTGACTCGGCTTGGGTAACTCTGTAGCAAGCTGCTGGCTGAGGGGCACTCACCAGAGGGATGGACCAGGAGAGCAGAAGAGGGACCCTTTACAATCACTTTAATTAAGAATGCATTAAGATAAAAAAAAAAAAAAACTACAATATGGCAAAATCTCCCACAGTGGGGTTTTTCCGCAGCGGAAATACAGGCGTTGAAGAGATAATTTAAAAGAATTTTTATTGAAAAAAATGGCAACATAGCCTGGACACAAACATTTAAAATATGAGCTCTGGTCGGAGATGTATAACACCATTTAAATTTCTACAAAAAAATGTACAAACATACAACAGTACATGATATTTAGTCAAACATCTGGTATGCAAAATTCCAACGCTTTTCAACATGCGTGGTCAAAGTCTTCCTCAGGGGTTTGATTTGCTGTCAAAAAATATATATGTATTGTTTACACATCTTAGAGTGATTACATGAAATATATAATGAACAATGAACTCTGTCATCCTCGGGGTGACCCTGAATACGATCAGCTCTACAAAATTCGACCCCTCAGTAAACCACTTCAACCAGCAGTTTGCAGCCTTGTTTACTCCAGATCAAGTTGTCTGCGTTGACGAGTCCCCGATTAAGTTTTCTGGCCGCTTGTCATTCAAACAGTATCTTCCTAATAAGTGTTCCAGATATGGGGTCAAGATGTATAAGCTCTGTGACAGGGCAACAGGCTATACATATATTTTTATGGCTTACGAGGGAAGAGATTGTTACGGAGAACCGGAGAACTGCCCAGACTACATAGGGAGCACTGATAAGATTGTGTAGGACTTGGTGTCACCCTTATTCGGAAAGGGGTACCACTTGTATGTGGACAATTA
Organism: Aquarana catesbeiana; assembly: GCF_042186555.1. Lineage (NCBI taxonomy): Eukaryota > Metazoa > Chordata > Amphibia > Anura > Ranidae > Aquarana > Aquarana catesbeiana. Next base: position 91,814,621 of record NC_133325.1, read on the forward strand.
TTAAACAAGCGTGCCACTTTTTAGTCACTTGTTTGATCGTGGAATTGGCGCATGTGTGGCGTCTCCAGCTTTCATATTTAGGGGGGGCACATGGGGGGGACAGGGACAAAAGTAGGGGGGCAACTATAAAATGCATATATATATATATATCTATATAAATATATACTGGGGCCCTTTACTACGTCCCCACAACGGCCCTTTCACATGTTCTGCAGTAAGCTCCCTTCCTACTGTATTGCCCCCCCCCCCCCCCCAGGGTGGCAGAAAACAAGATATATATGTCACCAGCATACCAAGAAAATATAAGGATCCAAAGCAGTGGGAGAACTATCAGGGTTGCAAAGGTTGTCTTGCCACTGGGCCCTGGTGTTCTGCCACTGTGGGGTTCCCCAGCCTCCCCTTGCTGTCCTGCCCCTGCTGTTGACTGCGCTGGTCTGACATCTCTTGGAATTTACAGGCTGGTTCTCCTGTCCTAAGGATGGGAGAAATCAGTCTGTTTTTTCAGTAACAGAGTCCTGGTGGAGTCCTTCCTGCAACTCGCTCTTCTCCCTTATTTTTCTGTGGGTGGATGAAGGACATATTCTAATGGTGGGCACACCCACCAATCAATCTCTTTTCTTCGTTCAGCCCCCAGGCTGCATGAAAAACAACAACATTACAATATACACGTCCCCCCAAACCGTCTTCCATGGTTTTCTCGGGCTCACCTGTCCCAACAGGGAACCCGGGAATGCAGCCGGTGGTACCGCCAGCTGACCATAGTGCTGATCGGAGACCAGAACAGCTCCAATCATCTCTATGGCCTAAGAAACTGGAAGCTATGAGCATTTCCTGACTTGGGTTTCGCCGGATATAAACAGCGCCATTGGGAAATTGGGAAAGCATTTTATTACACCAATCTTGGTGTTGTCAGATGCTTTGAGGGCAGAGGAGAGTTCAAGGGTCTTAAGACCCCAATTTTTTCAAAAAAAGGAGTACCTGTCACTACCTACTGAGATCATATTTTTATTTACATTCCCTGAGATAACAATAAAAAAAATTAAAGGAACAGTTTAGGAATAAAATAAAAAAGCAAAATTAAACATAAAAAAAAAAAAAAAAAAAAAGCACCCCTGTCCCCCCGTGCTCACGCGCAAAGGCGAACGCAAGCGACGGTCTGGTGTCATATGTAATCAGAATGTATTTTGGGGTATAATTCCACATATAACCATGGCATGTGTGAGCAATATATCATTTAGTGACAACTTTGTGTATTTTTTTTTTTTTTTGTCATTTTTCAATCACTTGTGACAAAAAAAAAAAAAATTCAATGGACTCAACATGCCTCTCAGCAATTTCCTTGGGGTGTCTACCTTCCAAAATGGGTTCATTTTTTTTTTGGGGGGGGGGGGGTTTACTGCTCTGCCATTTTAGCATCTCAAGAAATGAGATAGGAAGTCAAACTAAAAGCTGCGTAAATTCTAGAAAATGTACCCTAATTTGTAGACGCTATAACTTTTGTGCAAACCAATAAATATACGCTTGACATTTTTTTACCAAAGACATGTGGCTGAATACATTTTGGCCTAAATGTATGACTAGAATTGAGTTCATTGGAATTTTTTTTATAAAAAAAAAGTAGAAAATACATTTTTTTTTTTAATTTTCAGTCTTTTTCCATTTATATCGCAAAAAAAAAAAAAAAATGAATAAATCCCAGAGGCAATCAAATACCATTAAAAGAAAGCTCTATCTGTGAGGAAAAAAAGGATGCAAATTTTATTTGGGTACAGCAAAGCATGACTGCGCAATTACCAGTTAAAGCAGCGCAGTGCCAAATTGTAAAAAGTGCTCTGGTCATTGAGCAGCCACCCTTGTTCCACAGCAGGAGTCTCCTGCACTTCCCTCCTCCCAGATTAGACTATACTGTCCACTAACACTTTCCTGTGAAGACAGTGGTGCTGCGTTCATAAGGGCGCATGGGCGTCGCCCCCTCTCTCCTGCCACCCCTCTAGCACCAATAGATAGATTCATGCAGTGCGTGAATCTATCCATGGCTGCCACTGCCACCCCCTATTCAGGCGCTCGGCCCCTTTTCGGGCGGCGGGTGCCTGAATTACAGTGGCAGGGTTTTTTTAAGCACCTGATTAGAGCCATAGGCTCTAATAGGCGTCAAAAAGGTGACCTGCTATCCCCATGCTGGGCGCTCGCAGGTCACTCAGCTGTGTTAGAAAAGTCAATGAATATTCGCTTTCCTAACACTAAACCGCCTCTCCGCCAATCAGGTGCTCGGATCTGTTACCCATCACCTGATAGGCAACCAAACGCAGCGCCTGTCGTTTCAGCCAATCAGGCTTCCAATCATAGCAAAGGATGGGAAGAGAGGACGGGAGAAGACATCAAGGAGCTGTCCCAGCGCCACCGAGATAGTTTGGTAGGCCACAGTGGCTGCGTTTGATGGGGTTTTTTTTCAGAATTTTTCAGTTTGTTTGTGCTCCCCCAAAAATTTTGAACACCAGCCACCACTGGACTAGAAGTTTAGGGAAGAAGTACTGAGACAGCAGGAGCCAGCAGTACTAAAAGTTGTAAATTGCTTGGATAAGAATTTTGGGGAAAGTTTATTTTAATATGCTCAAGGTTTTAAACAAAAAAAAAAAAAAAAAAAAAGTGTTTAATATTATTTTAAATCATTTTTCATTCCTAGAAGCTGGCACCCTCCTCTGCCCTCCAGAGTTCCAACAATGTGGTTGGGCCTTCAGTTTCCTCATGTTAAAGGGGTTGTAAACCCTCATGTTTTTTCACCTTATTGCATTAAGGTGAAAAACCTTTTTTAGTGCTGCAGCCCCCCGATGACGCAGAGGGACGCAGAGGGAGATCCTCTTCCTGCACCCGCTGTCACAATTTGAAAGCCGAGTGGCTGTAAGGGGCTCCACCCATACAGCTGCGTCATTCCTTCACAGAGTTCTATAAATGAACTACAAGTACTGTCTTCCACTGTGGTGGACAGCTTGTAGTCCTCAATGAACTGTGAGGATGTTGGTGAGAGCTCTTGTAGCTCATTGATTCTTCCTGTAGTAACAGCGTCCGCAGGAGCCTGCCATTGCACCTGCAATTTGCTGATCATGGGTCCAATGCTCTGTAGGCTCCTAAGAAAGAAAATAATAAATGCACTTTTTTTACCTTCAAAAACATGTGCATTTATTTATTTATTTTAAGGGTGAACTTATGCTTTAATGCTATGTACATTTGATTTAATCATTGATAACTGTTCTTTCATTATAACAAGATAGAAAATAATAATACCAAATAGTGAGCAATACATCAATACTTTCACCAACAGAAAAAGATTGACATTATTAAAAAAGAATGGCTGTTCCTTGTGTAAACTCCGATGTAATTAAACCAAGCCAAACTTTTTTCGTGTTAAAAGTTTAAAGGATTTTAAAACAATTTAATCTATTATTAATCAGTCCTTTATTTTCAGGCGTATGGTTACTATTAAACTATTACTATTAAAATCAAATTTGTGAATAGAAAGGAAAAAAAGAATGTGTGACCATGTAGTTTCAGAAATGAGGCACGAGTGGGTGGTCATGGGACAATCAGGTCAAAATTTGCAAACCATACCACCCTTCCTCTTGACAACGACAATTTTAACAAACGGAGTAAGGCACAGGGAAGAAATCTATAAAAGATTAAATCAAGAAGAATAAGGTAATAACACTGGTGAATATAAATTAGTAAAAAAACTTGCTCAAATGGGAAATTGCATATAACTATCTTACAATGAAAAAGTGAAAAATTATGGAATGAGCAGTTCACAAATTGTTATTTTCCTGAAGCCCAAGGAGATCTTTATCACCATTTAAAATGCACTGCAGCAATCGCAAAGCATGGAAAACTAGGGAAAGCCATGAAAAGACAAAGCACAGCTAAGTTGAACTGCAGGTTGGTTACACGGATATGCCCATTTCCATAGCAACAATGAAAAATATCAGTACCACTGTGTTAAAAAAAAAAAAAAACAAAGCAAGTCATACACACCTACAAAGCCCAAAATATACAAACACACATTACCAAAAGTATTGTGACGCCTGCCTTTGCACGCACATAAATTTTAATGGCACCTCAGTCTTAGTCCGTAGGGTTCAATATTGAGTTGGCCCACCCTATATATAAAGTAGTGAGTGTACAGATTGTAAAACAGTGTAAATTTGCTGTCCCCTCAAAATAACTCAACACACAGCCATTAATGTCTAAACCGCTGGCAACAAAAGTGAGTACACCCCTAAGTGAAAATGTCCAAATTGGGCCCAAAGTGTCAATATTTTGTGTGGCCACTATTTTCCAGCACTGCCTTAACCCTCTTGGGCATGGAGTTCACCAGAGCTTCACAGGTTGCCACTGGAGTCCTCTTCCACTCCTCCATGATGACATCACGGAGCTGGTGGATGTTAAAGACCTTGTGCTCCTCCACCTTCCATTTGAGGATGCCCCACAGATGCCCAATAGGATTTAGGTCTGGAGACATGCTTGGCCAGTCCATCACCTTTACCCTCAGCTTCTTTAGCAAGGCAGTGGTCGTCTTGGAGGTGTGTTTGGGGTTGTTATGTTGGAATACTGCCCTGAGCCCAGTCTCCAAAGGGAGGGGATCATGCTCTGCTTCAGTATGTCACAGTAAATGTTGGCATTCATGGTTCCCTCAATGAACTGTAGCTCCCCAGTGTCGGCAGCACTCATGCAGCCCCAGACCATGACACTCCCACCACCATGATTGACTGTCTTGTCTTTGTACTCCTCACCTGGTTGCCACCACACACGCTTGACACCATTTGAACCAAATACGTTCATCTTGGTCTCATCAGACCACAGGACACGGTTCCAGTAATCCATGTCCTTAGTCTGCTTGTCTTCAGCAAACTGTTTGCGGGCTTTCTTGTGCATCATCTTTCGAAGAGGCTTCCTTCTGGGATGACAGCCATACAGACCAATTTGATGCAGTGTGCGGCGTATGGTCTGAGCACTGACAGGCTGACCTCCCCAACCCTTCAACCTCTGCAGCAATGCTGGCAGCACTCATACGTCTATTTCCCAAAGACAACCTCTAGATATGACGCTGAGCACATGCACTCAACTTCCTTGGTCGACCATGGCGAGGCCTGTTCTGAGTGGAAGCAAAGTGTCAATTCTTTAGTGTTGTCACAGGAAAAGGTATAATAAAATATTTACAAAAATGTGAGGGGTGTACACACTTTTGTGAGATGTTTGTGTCTCTCTCTCTCTCTCTCTCTATATGTATATATATATATATATATATATATATACACACACACACACACACACACACACACACACATAATTATTTATATATATATATATATATATATATATATATATATATATATATATATATACACATATTAATTATGTGGTATTAATGGATGACTGCAAGCAACCAAATTGTGTTCCCACAATGTTAATCACCAAACAAAAACAAATAAATGTTGTCGTGCCTTATCTATGAATAATGCTGATACTTCTTCAGAAAAGTGTGCTATAATACATTTTCTATGTGCTGAAATAATTGTGTATGTTACTCAACTGATAATAAAAAAAATTTATATATCAGCAGTGTGCTCTACAATGCATGCACAAAGTAATCATTTTATTGCGTTCAAAACAGAACTGTACAAGCTGTAACAACATACATAAAATAGTGAAAAAAATAAATGTGCCACTCTGCTTCCTCATATAAAGTTCAGTTCATCACGCACTTAGTGGATGTAAACCCCATTCATGAAATTTGAGCTGGGCACATATATCTGCAGTGTTTTCTTATATCTCTTCAAAGCATTATGTCCTGTAGCTGTCTCCTGCTCCGTTCTTCTTTTATCAGCCTGATAACTCCTGACAAGTTCTCTGTCACATATGATAAAAGCACCCTGAACTTTGTGTTGGGGAAGATACTAAAAATAGATTAGCAGTGTGCTGAATTATTCAACAAACAGAGCTGATAGTCTCTACCTATGAGGAGAGGGGGTGTGTGCCTTTCCTCCAATCAGCTGTCTTGGCTGTATGCCCAGGCTTCACTGCAGTGCTAACCAGGAAGAGAAGATCTCCTAACATAATGTGCACTTTCTTAACAGTATATAAAGATGAAGATGAAGATAGCAGATATACAGGCAAAACTTATGTAGGGAGATTTGTTTCATTCCTGTGTATCATCTGAGGCTGTTCACTTCACTGGGTAATGGTATATGGTTTACATCCACTTTAAGTAATCCACTCATTTGTGCGGTTTCATAAAAAGAAGAAATGCTGTTACTCCCACCACCATTCAACAATGCGCTTACCTTTACTTTTAACTTGTCATACATCAAAATATGCTTTCCCCGCTCTGGGGCACAAGAAAAACTCCTCCATATTCCTCCTCCAATGCACTCCTAGGTATTCTGGATGGTCTCACAAGAACGGGTGTATGGCACTTTAAATAAGCGGTCCCGTCACAACCTCTATTGCCAAACTTTATCCAGTGTGGCAGACAGGCATAAGGATATCCCACAGGCTGGCTAAGCTCTGCCACTGTCAGATCCTCATTGGAGCTCGTATGCTTTGGATGTTTTAAATCCTGCACCATGCAGTAGAAAAGGAGATCTCAAAGCATAAGCATAAATCGCATGTCAATCCAACAGTGCTAATCAAGTTTCCAACAAGATGGCTGACTTCCGTGCATAGTGACGTCAAGTGACCAGGCTCTATACAATGCGTTTTATCAAAGACACCATCAGGGGCCTTTTTGCTTGTTTATAATATGAAAGCGCTGCAAATGCATCTTCCGTAAATAATTTAATATCAAACAGAAATTAAAGCAAGCACAGGGTCCTTTTATGAGAGCGCTCTTTGCAAGTTCCCCAGATCTGTGACTTCACCTATGACTTGGAGCGCCACAACCTGCTCTCATCTATCCCACAAACCTGCAGCCAGGTATGGAGGTATGGCACTTTAATTAGTTCATGGAATAGCAGAGGGGTGGCAAAACTGCATATTAAAGTGGAACTTTAGGGTGAAATTAAAAAAGTCGAACAGGCAGGAATTTTATTGCAGAAGAGACATGCTTTGTATCTTCTGCGTAAAAGCTACTTACCTGCCTGTCCGCCTTTGTACAGTGAGCCGCGCATGCGCAGCTCATTGTACAATGTCAGCAATGTCGTATATGACTGAACATCTGCGCGTGTGGGAGTAACATCACCGCCTCGACCAATGAAAGATGGCGATTATGACCCGGAAGCCAGCCACATGAAGATGTCAGTGGCTGGGTGAGGAACTCAGGGAGCAAAGCAGAGTATAGTTCTGCTTTAACCTCTTGCCGACTGCATAACACATATATGCAGCAGAAAGGTAGGAAGGCTTTAACACCCAGCCAATGCAATATATATATATATATATATATATATATATATATATATATATATATATATATATATATATATATATATATATATATATATATATATATATCCACAGCAGTCTGAGGCTGTATGCTGACAGTGTGCTCACTGCACATTCCAAGCACTTCTGTGTGATGAGCTTTCACGGTGGTCAATCCTGAAGGTTCCCCATCTGACTTCAGTCAAAGCCCACCACACCGGATACATGATACAGAAGCCATGCTGCCTCCCATGCATAAAAGCCCACTTAAAGGGCTGCTGAGAGGTGGAGTTAAGGGGTTAAAGTGTATTTTCACTTTTGCAGTCAAATTGGGATAATACGTTATATTTCGTTACAAGTTCTCATTTACATAGCTCAACTAAAAAGAAAGATTTAAAAGTTGCTCCTTAACACTCTTCAGTGCTGGATCAAAAAAGAGCTTCTAAATTTCTACTCCATTCTGTTTAAGAGACAGCTGGGGAGCTGTGTAAATAACCCTGTGCGTACTGTGCTGGCAGACTGCATTTTCTGCAATGAACACGTCTTTTTGAAAGTTGGCCATAAACTATGCAAATTTCATCAGGTTGCGAATGAACAGATTGAAATTCGCTACATGGGCGGCCCTGTCGGACATCCAGGATTTTCACTGAAAAACTAAAAAGGAGGTGGGTAGAGAAGCTGATCAGATCGGATGCAGCCACTGTTCAGGTATATACAATAGGCACAGTAGGAGATTTGTCCATCCGCGCTGTATAGTATGGATAACAATGGATAACAATCTAACTTTTTTTTTTTCTTTTTTCAGCCTGTGGGCTGCACACAAAATCTAATGGTGTATGGCTAGCTTAAAAGTGGTTGTAAAAGCACAAAGTTTTTTACCTTCATGCATTCTATGCACAAAGGCAAAAAACCTTCTGTGTGCTGCAGCCCACCCAGCCCCCCTTAATACTTACCTGAGCCCACTCTCGATCCAGTGATGTCCACGAGAGCCTTGCCTCTTCGGGGACTAGCAATCCCGATTGTTTTTTGGCAGCAGCAAAAGCCATTGGCTCCCGCTGCTGTCAATCACAGCCAGTGAACCAGTCAAGAGACGGAGAGGGAGCCACAGCTTCAGGCGTAAATGGACACACAAAGCCGAAGCTCGGGAGTGCACCTGATTGGGTGCCCCCAGATCAAGCTCAATTCTGAAAATGCTAGAAAATTGCAGGTAAGCCAGCCGACACGGTTAGAATCTTTGATCGTTAATGGGCAGGTTGAATGTACCAAGTTGTTCGATCAACTTGGGTAAACCAGCCTGCCGGATTCACTTCCAATTATCGCAAGCGGCTACTATAGCCCCTAGCGCTAATCACTGACTTCTCCCGGCGGCTTCCCCCACCCGCCCCCGCCGGGAGAACACAATTGCAAATTTGCACCGTGTATGGCCGGCCTTACACTTGCCCACTGGCTTCAATATTTTCTATTGCAAAATAGGAAAGTCAAAGGACAATCAGAAGTACTGCATACCTGTTGTGGTTCACCAACTCAGATTAGTAAAACAAGAGGGTTGGCATGACAAGCATTTTCATAAGAAAAGCTTAGCAATGGCAGCCTTCATCTTCCTATCCACCTTCATAACAGGTTTCATTTAACTACTGTAGATACTTTTGTGTCCTAGTGGTACTGTCCACAGAGTGCAGCTAACATTAGCCATAGGAAAAGGCTGCATTCAGGGAAGTCTGAACAGATGACTAAACAAAATTAAAGGAATCTAGGAAGGTCCTTTGAAGAATAAAAGGCAAATTATGCATCTCTAAATGATTTAGATCAGCAGGTGATGCACATAATGATTTCGTCATGTTTTGGAGGAGCACAGGTAGATGCACACTTTAGAGAAGCACATTTGACATTGCTTGGTGTGCTTTGTACTCGGTCACAATTTGGATGAGACCACTGCATGAGAAATACATGCAGCTCGGCTGGCTCTGCCTGTTATGTCTCAGTGACAGAAATTGGACATAGCAGGTGAACACAGTCTGATCTATTTAACTTTTAATATACAATAAAGCCTTGAATCTGAATCAGGAAAAGTGAACTGCTTCTCCTTTTATGCAATTTGTGATACCTTGCACGTCACTTCTCCATCAACAAATTAAATTGTAAACTTGGTCAAACAGGAACCAGAATAAACTGGCAGCACATAAATAAACAACTGCTTTATAACAAGGACAGCCATATATCTATCTATCTATATAGATGTAGAGATAGATAGATAGATAGATAGATAGATAGATAGATAGATAGATAGATAGATAGATAGATAGATAGATAGATAGATAGATAGATAGATAGATAGATAGATAAGATAGATAGATAAGATAGATAGATAAGATAGATAGATAAGATAGATAAGATAGATAGATAAGATAGATAGATAAGATAGATAAGATAGATAGATAGATAGATAGACCTATATACATCTATAGCTATTTATCTATATATATATAACTGGGAATAATAATGGAGAAATACTGGCTACTCATAAACGATGCATATAATAAGCACAGGGCTCAAAATTTCAAGTCCTGAGCTACTAGCCACGCCTTAAGGGTTACTTGCCACCATCTCCAGATTGTGGTAAATATATCAGAGAGTAACATCCAGCACCTATTTTTGTCCACCTATATTCCCTTAATCGGGGACGATTCCCCTTGATATGGCAAGTCATGTTTTGATCCGCTTTTTCCTTTTTACATCTTGGTTTTACAAATCTCTGGCCTGGAATCAATATTTTCCTCAATATATGCTATTTTTCAGTGCAAGACCAATACCGCCTTCATAGGCATTCTTGATTTGGGATACCTACAATGTTTTTCTGGCATGAGTAAGCTATTACTCTACTATATATATATTTTTTATAATCCCTCTCTGTCTGGGTATTTAAAAAGATGTTTAAAATATTTTTTTAATACAGTTTTTATATAGAGGTCATATGTCCCTTGAACCCTTTTCTGCCTACCTGGTTGCCTGTTGTGATCCCGGGGCATCATTGTGAATGTGTTTATTATACTATACAGTTTGTTATGTCGTCTAGCTTTGACAATTTTTGTACGTTTTGGTCATTGTATTGTCTTTTGTAGAGATTACCCATCGCATTAATCCCCTGAAGAAGACAACAGAAGTTGAAACACGTTGGAGTTTCATTCATATATCAATGACCTTAATTTTGTCTCTTTTTTAGCTGATTGATGGGTGCGCCTATGTTATTTCATGTGATAGTCATTTGTATGCGGTCTGTACATCATAACCCCTTGGTCTGTTTTTAATATTTGTACAATAAACATTTTGCATTTTATTTGTGTTTACTTTTTTGGTGCCTTTAAAGTGCCATCCAAAATACATTTTCCCATGACAATCTCCTTAGGGGTGTGGCACTGTTTGTTAGCATTGGCAGTCTGTCTGACATAGTTGGTCTAATGCATATTATTCTGTATTCTCCTTTTAGGTCAGCAGGTGGAGCTTTAGCCTTCTTTTTAAAGCATTCTAGTTTTTCATTACCTCCTTCTGAAAGACCTGTTTAGAGATTCTCACAAGTGAATGCTTCAGAGCAGTGACACATCTCTTTGGGATGACTTCCATTGAGTTTTCAATAGGAGCCAGCTTGTATGAAATGAGGGGATTGCTGCTGTGCTGTCTTTCTGCTATGGTGCTAGGGGAACCCTATAGCAAGTATTTCATACAGTAATTGTAAAAATATACTAACCCAAAACCATTATAGTTCCCCTTTTAAAAAAAATGTACCCGGAAATACTAATACAGAGAATCTGCACTAGACATTGCCACATCAAGGGAAATAAAATTATTAGTCTAAAATACAAGCAAATACCTTATGTATTTAGTGTGTTTTAATTCTAAATAATAATGGGGAAAATATATAATGTGTGATGGTCTATAATGTAGGGGAGGTCAGAGTAAAACCACAGAGCAGAGTGGAGGACCAAAAATCTGACACACTTAGAAGTGTGTCAAATGCTGACATCATCTCAGCTACCTTCAGCTCTTCAAAAGAGTAAAAAGTTAGGCAGTACAGTCACAAGGTAGGTACTGTAAGTATTAACATCTTTCCTTATAAAGGAGGTAGGGAGACAAACTCTTAACTTAATGTAAGTTAGGTACATTTTGGTCAATTATTCACATAAACATGCAAAGCTCAAAATCCCTGTGTCCATACATATGGCAAGTTACATAGTTACATAGTTAGTAAGGTTGAATAAAGACACTAGTCCATCAAGTTCAACCTGAGCGAGTGTGGATGCAAGTTCTCCATCAAACTATGTCTACATTCCAATGTACAGCTTTAAATCACTACTAGACTATCAGGACATACCTGCTGGCCACCTTCTCCATTGACAATGGGTGTAGGAAGAAGAGGAATGTCAGTTGTTATCAGTGGGGTGTTTTCCAGCGGTGGAGGATGATGGTCAGCCATCATGGATAAAACATACATTTACAAGTGGCTTTGATCCCTACAAAGAAACACAAAACACAGATTATTATACAAGTTTAATAAAGGCTTGTTCAGATGAGTGAGAAGCTGCAACATGAAAACTCGGTTCACTGTTTTGGACTTCCTTAGCACTGATGCAAAAGTGACAGGCTCTCATCATCCTTATGGCCAAGCACAAAAAGATACTAATCTGAAAGAGTAGAAATGCATGTGCCTGTGTTGGACATGGCCCCACACTGTATGGGTAATAAATGCTGCAGGACCAAACAAATTAATGGAGTCTGTTATCAACTCAGGAAGTACAGAGCAGTAAGCTAAGTGGACAGGATTTAGCCACTCACTCAACCCTATAGCGGTATAAAGATTTTCAACAGTATAATGGTAAGGTACATAAGCCACTCAATCTATTACATCAGTCAATAGAAAACTTTGAAGAATACAAAGACGTCACACCAAGGCATTGGTTAAAAAAAATGACACCATCAATAAAAATGTGATAGAGCAACAGAGGGTTATAACCCATCAGACTGTTTTTCACGAGTATCGGTATTTGTGCAAATGTTCCAACGCTTGATCCGATACCTGTTGTATTGGGCCAGGCATCCTCGGTGCAGCAGGGGGGGCGGGGCAGCCTCACAGGCGATTGGTGCGGCGGTGGGGGGAGTTACAAGCACCGATCCCCCTGTATAGCCTTTCAATAATGCAGTTGACAGCCGCTTCTCCTCCTCTCCCTCTTGCAGCAGTCAGCTGCTTTATTGAAAGGCTATACCGGGGGATCGGTGCTTGTAACTGCCCCCACCGCCGCACCAATCACCTCCGACTGTCCCGTGTGCTCCTCCGGCTCCCCGAGTCTTCCTCAGGCTTCTGGTGTCCTCCTCCCTCTCTCCAGACTCTCCTCCAGCTCCCCGGTCCTCTGTGTTGTCCTCCTCCGGTCCCCCCCCCCCATCTGTCAGGATGGAGAGCGGAAGAAGGAGCTGGTAAATATGTAATTTATATGATCACTGACAGACTCTGTCCGTTCATCATAACTGAAACATTCATAATTGGAGCATAGTAAAACTGTGTTTACGATGTCTCAGTTTATGAATGGAGAGGAGCCTCTGTCTCCTGTTAATACATCTTCAGTGCAGCTGAAGCTGCAGAGAAAGGGACTGGGGAATCTGTGCCCTCAGTCCCTTTCCCTGTCTCAAAGGGGAGATGTCAGAGGTCTGTTTAGAGCCACCTCTCCCACCCCCAACAAAGCTGATAAATATGAAAAAAAAGAGAATAATAAAAAGGTTAAATTGTAATAATAATAATAATTAAATAATAAATAATTAAAAATAATAATTAAAAAAAAACAAAAAAAACAAAAAAAACACTGACACCATCCACCCCCCCCCCCCCCCCAAAAAAAAGAAAGAAAGCATTGTTAAAAAAAAAAAAAAAATTGTAAAAAAATACAAATAAAAAACTACCGACAGTCCATGCCTCATCAGTGCTGCATATTAGTGCCACTGTCGCATGACATAAAAAAAAAGTATCGCAATTGGTATTGGCAAGTACTTGAAAAAAAGTATTGGTACTTGTCTTAAAAAAGTGGTATTGGTGCAACCCTAGTACACACTAAGAAAATCGGACGAACATTTTCTTCCAAAGAATTTTCATACGATTTTCGTATCGGTGTACACAACTTTCGACAGTGGATTTCTAATTTTTGTCTGAAAATTTCCGAAGGGACAAAACTACAAAATTTTTCTTCCACGGGAACAAAATGCACGATTTTCGTTTATTGTGTACTGTTTTCGTACAAGAAAAATCTGAAAAGAAAGAAAGACTGCGCATGATCTGGAAACAATAAGCAACAACAAGAAAAGCCTTTGTCATACGAGAATTTTCTAACAAATTTTCGTTCATAGGTTCCGATTTGCTATTGAAAACGGGGAAAATCGAACGATCGTTTTTGGAAAAAGATAACAAAACCGGGGTTTTAACTATTCTGTTAACTAAAGCACCACAGGCAATGGATTCTGGTGCAGGAGTAGAGCTAATCTGCATATTATACGTCCTCCCGTATTGCAAACAGAAGCAACAAAGTTAATTGGTTACAGAGATCTGGACAGCTCTGGCACTAGAAATGATATAAAAGGTTAGACTGGGACTACTAGTTATATTTTTCCATGTCCAGCATTTATCAGTTTCAAATAAGATGTTTATATTTAACTGCTGTATTTGAGCACTTCATTAACCTGTAGTTATGCAAAGTTTCTGAATTGCAAAATCAATTACAATGTAGATAACCATGTTGGCATTAGTTTTTAAATCCACAAATGCAATATCGAAATCTCTATTCACAGAAAAAGTAAACTGCAGATAATGTAATTTTCCATTATTTGCAGATAAACACTGTTCATTACTGTGGAACATTGCACAGAGAATCTGATTTCAGGGAGATTAAAGGGCCTTTGTTCATCTTTGCAAGTTTTTTGTTTGTAATTTGAAACATTAAACAAAATTGATACGGTTTTGCTAGCTGAACCCTAATCACAGAAGACTACTGCAAAATAATAAAAATTGATTTCACACATCAATACTGTCCGCAGGCTGTTTTTTTTTTCTTCTAGTCCTTTTCAGGTGTAGAACTTTGATTGAGCAAGTATTCACCGCTTGCCAACCAGTAAAATTGCGGCAGAATGGCAAGGCTGGGCGAAACGATGTTGCCTTACGTCGCTTCGCCTTTTGGCCACTAGGGTCTAGGATCTTTCAGGGGTGTAGAGACAGATCGTGTGTTCATACTATGTATGAACACCGATCTCTCTCTCCTCCTGGACAGTTCCATCCCCCTACAGTTAGAAAACACAGTTAACCCCTTGATCGTTCCCCAGTGTTAACCCCTTCCCTGCCAGTGACATTTATACAGTAATCAGTGCATTTTTATAGCACTGATCGCTGTACAATTGTCAATGGTACCAAAAATGTGTCCAATTTGTCCACCGCAATAGCGCAGTCCCGATAAAAATTACAGATCGCCGCCATTACTAATAAAAAAAAAAATAAAAATGCCATAAATCTATCTCCTATTTTGTAGACACTATAACTTTTGCACAAACCAATCAATATACGCTTATTGCAATTATTTTTACCAAAAATATGTAGAAGAATATATATCGGCCTAAACTGAGGAAAAAATTTGTTCTTTTGATAAAAAATGTGTGATATTTATTACAGCAAAAAGTAAAAGATAGTGTTTTTTTCTGGGGGGTACTAGGCATGAGGGAGGGGCCAGGAGAGTCGGCGGAAAAAAACTGAGAAGAGGTTTGGGGCTACTCTGTGCAAAACAACTGCATAGAGGTATGACATGTTTATTATTTAACCACTTAAGGGCCGAGCCTCTTTTTGAGATTTGTTGCTTACAAGTTAAAATCATTTTGTTTTTGCTAGAAAAATTACTTTAAAAAAAGTAATGTTTGGGGGTTCTAAGACATCCTACAGAATAAAATGCTGGTAATTGCAATACTTTACTTCACACCGTATTTGCGCAGCGGTCTTACAAGCACAATTTGTTTGGAAAAAAATACATTTTTTTGAATTAAATAATAGGACAACAGTAAAGTTAGCCCAATTTTTTTCTATATTGTGAAAGATAATGTTATGCTGAGTAAATTGATACCAAACATGTCATGCTTCAAAATTGCGCCAAACTTTGGCACTTAAAGATTTCTACAGGTTACCAGTTTTGAGTTACAGAGCAGGTCTAGTGCTAGAATTATTGCTCTCGCTTTAACGATCGCGGCGATACCTCACATGTGTGGTTTGAACACAGTTTTCATATGCGGGCACGACTTATGTATGCGTTTACTTCTACGCATGAGCTCATTGGGTCACTTTTATTCCTATGTAAATGTAAACATCCCTTGTAACAGAAAAAAAGCATGACAGAACCTCTCATGTGAGATCTGGGGTCAGAAAGACCTCAGATCTCACATTTACATTTTTTTTTTTTATTTTTATTATTGCATTAAAAAGCCTTTTGAAAAAAGAAAAAACAAAAAAAAAAACCCCTTTAAGAGCATTGGGCGGAAGTGACGTTGATGTTATGGAGCCATTATGGTGCCGAGCGGGGGCCATCTTTCCCCGGCATCCAGTCTCACTAGGGAGAGGACACGATCATCTCCGCCACTACCAATGGCTCCGGTAAGTGGCAGGTGACCAGAGTGTGGGGGGAGAGGCATCTCTCCCGCCGCCGATAAAAGTGATCTTGCACCGAATCCGCAGCAGAGACTTATCTAAAAGCCAGTCACCCGCCGTTGAGGATGCCGGGGTTATGGCAGCTATCTGCTGCCATAACAATGGTATTCCACATCAAATTACTGACGTATACCGATGGCGGCTGGTCGTCAAAAAAAAAAAAAACAAAACCTTTAACCACTTGCCTACTAGGCACTTTCACCCCCTTCCTGCCAGGCTTTTCAGCGCTCTCACATTTGAATGCCATTTGCACGGTCATTCAACACTTTATCCAAATTACATTTTTATCATTATTTTTTACACAAATAGAGCTGTCTTTTGGTGGTAGTTAATCAATGCTGGGTTTTTTATTTAAAAAAATAAAAATAAAATAAATAAATAAAAAAGGAGACCGAAAATATGGGAAAAAAATATTTTAAAATTTCGTTAATAAGTAATTTTTCTCCTTCACTGATGGGCACTGATGAGGTGGCACTGATAGGCACGGTAGGTGGCACTGATGAGCACTGAAAGGAAGCATTGACTGTCATCACTAATGGGCACTAATTGGTGTCACTGAAGGACACTGCTGGGGCTTTACTGTAATCAGGGCACTCTGTCAGTGTGAGGCGAGGAGAGCCGATAAATGGCACTTCCACATTTACATGTGACCGGCTGTGTGATTGGACACAGCTGATTACATGGTTAAAGAGCTGTGTCATCGGCTCTTTACTGAGATCGAGGTCACGCCGTGTCCTAGGAAGGAGGCGCGGCTGTGATTGCCGCGCTATGTGCCACCACGCCTGTTTAGGGGCACCGTCATAGGACGTGGTCCCAGAACAAGAGCCGCACCGCTCTGTAGACATTTGACAGTGGGCGGGCGCAAGTGGTTAATATCACTTTAATGCAGCTCTTTATTCATTATACATCAGCTAGATCTGCTCCCAATTTTACATCCATGTGGGTGCATGTACTCATTCCCAAATGCAGACATTGTGGGTCGAGGACACGCACAGATGTCAAATTGAGAGCAGGGGTTGTGTACATACAGTCTCTGTGTCCCAACTGACATGAATGGAATTGCCTACAAGGGGATGCACATACAGTGGGGACGGAAAGTATTCAGACCCCCTTAAATTTTTCACTCTTTGTTATATTGCAGCCATTTGCTAAAATCATTTAAGTTCATTTTTTTTCCTAATTAATGTACACACAGCACCCCATATTGACAGAAAAACACAGAATTGTTGACATTTTTGCAGATTTATTAAAAAAGAAAAACTGAAATATCACATGGTCCTAAGTATTCAGACCCTTTGCTGTGACACTCATATTTAACTCAGGTGCTGTCCATTTCTTCTGATCATCCTTGAGATGGTTCTACACCTTCATTTGAGTCCAGCTGTGTTTGATTATACTGACTGGACTTGATTAGGAAAGCCACAAACCTGTCTATATAAGACCTTACAGCTCACAGTGCATGTCAGAGCAAATGAGAATCATGAGGTCAAAGGAACTGCCTGAAGAGCTCAGAGACAGAATTGTGGCAAGGCACAGATCTGGCCAAGGTTACAAAATAGGAAAGCTAATTAATTATTTGAAAATAAAATGCAAATCAGTCATAAACCAATCTAAAGCTTTGTTCACATCTATGCGTGTGGTGCGACCCGTATTTGTGCTGGCACAGGAGCCCATTTAGCCCAAGTACCTGCAAACGGACTGCTTGTTTAGAGGCATGGGGGCGAGTCATTAAGAATGAAGGGCAGCCCCGCATGTCTGTAAAAGAACGGTGTGCTTTGACTGCTGGTGGGGAACTTGGTGCGATTGCCACACCCGCAGCCACCTGCACAAGTGTGAACCTAGCCTGAGCATGAGATGGAAAAATGTAATAGCAGAGGTTACCTTTGTAATGGAAATTTGTAAGTTCTGTATATAATTGTATTGTATTTTGTATGTATTGCACATTGCCTTCACTGTGCACACGGCACTAATAATGTTTTCAGTAAATGTTTACATTCTTTCGAGTCCTGATTAGAATAAGCCTGCCTATGTAACTCCCCTTGTTACCATAAACGTACAATTGTAATACTAATGTGATACCTACGTAATCATGTGCATAAAAACCTTCAATTGCGTCATAATAAAGCAGAACAGTAATTTGGAAAGATGCTGAGCTTATCTTTTGTGTCTGTTCCCTACTGCAGTAGTTATTATTAATTTGGAACCACTAATCAATATGAGGATAGGAGTTGCCTATCATCAATTCAACCGAGTCAGCATGGCGAGCCAGCCAGGAGGGGATTCCAGGTGACCCTGAGTATCCGAAACGAGGAGCTTGAGACGATCCGGGAATTTCTGATAATCAGCCGGCTGAGGTAAGCCTTTTGCTTACATTTGAGTTATCAGACTTCCTTGATCGGTAAGGCATTTTCGGGACAAAGGGTACCTATTTTACTCCCCTTAATCGAACTGTATTGATTGGTGGTTATATGTGATGTTGTCACTGTCTACTGTCCATTGGAGTGTTATAGATAAGAAAGGGAAGAATAGTGCTGTTCACAGGTATATGTAGTAAATCTGCTAGATAAAGTAGTTTAGAGGCAAGAGGGTATAGGCACAAGTAGAGAAGAGAGAAGACTGGCCAGTCATTATGGGCATTGAGTTAAGTAAGGGAATGAAGGGTAAGAGACCCTCAAAAATGCCCAGCGCAAGAGGAGCGCTAAATATGAACCGAAGGTGCGGTTCTGCCTATACTGAGCCCCTAGATTAATGGTTAGAGTGAACAGGGATCCACAATGGGTAACTGGGTTACCAAAGGTCATAGGGACTAAGAATCATGCAGAGTAAACAGCTAGAGAAACAGTTATCTATGTGAGCAGGATGGATCAAGGGTGACATTAGAACTAGACAGAAAGGGACATTTTCATGTTAAGTTGTGGGATGAATTTGGGATCAGGCACTACAACTAGTAAAAGTCAGAAACAGAGAAATGAGAGGTAAAACAGAATACTTTATATGTTGTCAGAGAGGGAAGATGGGATGAGCACTCTGGCTGCCCATCTGATCATAGAAGCTAGATATAAAAGTTATTTAAACAAAAAAAGGAAAGCAGAATTTAGGCAGGGAAATATTAATGAGAGTTAAAAGAAAGTGAGAGAATGATATGCATGTGTTGTGCACAAATGGGAAAAATGTAAGCGATTTTAGAGAGATATTGGTGTGTGTGCGAATGCTGGGACCTTTAGTTCTATTGCTTGTGTGTGTCATGTACACAGATGTGACCCCCTCCTTTGTGCTCTCCTGAAAGAATGTGGTCAGTGATAAGCTGGAAGGACTCCATGCCAATTTCTGTTTTTTAGACAAAACATTTATAACAAAATGTGCCGGGTTAACGAATCTAATGGTAAACAATGTGATCACAATTATTTTGAATTTGTTTTCCAAACATGGTAAAATGAAGGTTACATTTAACCGTGTATTACACAAATTGAATATCCTTTGATAGTGGAAACAGTGCATTTAAAAAAGGGAAATTAAGTAAAATTAAGTAATAATGAGTATTAATTTCTAATATGAGTTTAACAATTTTATTAATAATATAGATATATTGAAACTGGTTTAGACAACCTTTGGTTGGAAATGAAATCCAGGTTATTGGGGAAATTTGTAATGAATGGGATTAGTTTAGATTAAGATAACAATTTTGTAATTTTACATTTATACAATAAGCCCTTATTGAGAGAAAAAAAGATTAAGATGAGGTTGTTATTTTGAATAAAGCTGCCATAATATTTAACAAAGCCAAGATGGATGGAATACATAAGAAGTTCTTCTATAAAAATGAAATTTTAAGGTTTTTGATAATAACTTGATGTGCGGTCCATGATGTAAGAGTAATATTAAATAAAATTTAAATATAACAGACCCATCACATCAAGTCCACACACCCTGTTAGGATAGATGCCACCTGCAGCCAGTTGTTTTATAGTTTTTGATGCTTTCTGGTCCATCATACAGATTCTTGGTCCTTTTGTTTTTATTTATTTTTATTTTTGAAATCCAAAGCAGAATGTGTGGATTGTGAAATGATGTGCCCCTTTTTCTTGTAAGTACAGTGGTATAAGCAGAAAAATATTTTGGATTTATGGGCATCTCTCCATGACCGCAGGGTATTGTTATCATTTATTATAATATTGCCAGGAAAAAGTTGTCTTTTGAAACATGAAACTGGAGTTCTTACACAAATGGTGTGATAGAAAACAAGACATTGTAATATATTTATGCAAGCTGGACCCAGTAATGAAGGGTTCACCCCGATATATCAGAGCTGTAGCTTTTATGCAAAGGTGCTATTAGACAAAGTTAGATATTGTTTTGGTCAATAGTCCGACATTCTGTGCAGCAAATTTACAGCTAACTAAATGTTTGTCTAATGAAAGGTTTAAAATATGAGTTTGTTTATGTACAAATCTAACAATGAAAAATGCGTACATTTATTCAAAAGAAAGGAAAAGACACATGTGTTAAATTGATGACATAGGAATCAGCTGCTGTGAGCCCAGTGCAGGACACACTCCCTGAAGACCCAGATATTTAATTTTTTGTAGATTTGAGTATGCAGTTTATCACCCAGAAGGATACTCTGTATTCAAAGTCATTGGATCCTTTTTCCCCAGCTCAAGAAGCAGAGCTCCATGTTTTAGCAGAGCCTGTGAGCTATAAAAAGAGTATATATTTCTATAGATAGTCGAGATATAGAGAGCTTTTGGTTCCATTTGAAGGGCCAGAAGTTTGTTTTTACTTCGGCAGGTAAACCAATAAAGCATGCCAAGTTAATTTGATCAGCTGTTTTCAGCCTTCCAGCTTCTTGCTGAGGTAGCCATATTAACTTTCACACATGGAAGCAGACCAGGTGACTAAGGATGCTGCATTTACAGCCCCGGACACTTGCTGGGTCTGTGCAACTCATAGATTCCACCCTAGTTCTGGCCCAGTATAGCTGGGATTAATAATTCAACTTTAAGGACCCCAGAACGAGAAGAACAAGTGGTCCACAGGGGGCAACTTCTTATGAAACAGGACTTTGGAAAAGGTGATCATTTATGTCTGTCAGCCACTCTTTTCCCTTCAGCTTGACACATGGACCGTGTCATCAGTCACAAGCAGTTATGGCTGCCTTAGTAAATGAGCATGGGATAGAGCCAGGGTTCACCACAGTTGTTTTTATAACATACCACTTCTTGTTTTACCTGTTACCAAAGGTGTTACCAAAAGCTCAACATCCCTTCCAGAGATTACAAAAAAGATATATCCAGATGCCCAAGTTAGGATCTTACGAGTATGCATTTTGTCTGTATGGACATGTTTTTTGGATGTCCAGTGGCAAATGCTACTGCAAAGGCCACAGTAAAAAGTGTTATCAGAAGTAGTTTGTAAGTACAGAGTGCCAGAAAGTACAGAGAGTAACAGAGGAAATCATTTTTTATAGGAGAGTCCTTAATAGAAGTTTTGAGGTTTTATTTTTACACCCCCTACTGTCTACAATGTAGCGGACAAAGTAGAGTAAGAAACTAGAAAACTTTTGCCTGAATGTTTTCTTATATTTTATGAAGCCCCTAAGGGGGATGTTGGACTCTCTCTCTATGGGATTTGGTTTGGGAGTGTGTTACTCACTTGCTTATATTTTGTCTCAGCAGCTGAAGTCCTTCATTCGGATCTCACAGAGAATGTTGCTGATCTTTTAAGGTTTTTGACAAACTCATTTATGTGTTTTCTCCCCAATTCCAGATCCTAAAAGTTTGGAAGGATCTAAAACTAAAGCCAGGTGACTTGTGGATTTTTAAGAGACATTTATATATAAGGAAATGTTTGGAGACTCAATACAGCATCTATTTCATGTACAGTTTTTGCAAAACTTGAAGGAAAAGTCACCTGGATCCACACCAGACACTGCAAAAATGACTAAATTAAAGAAATCTCTGTTTGATTTGTTTCCCTCTTGTGATCACAGTCTAGGGTACTTTTTGATTCAATTACTTTAATTGTAAGGGATATATATATAGTATATGTAGTGCAGCCAAGTTGAAGTCATATTTGTCTTTTGTGCGTCTTCCATTTCATGTAGAATTGTCTATGTTTACATGTGCTGATAAGTCAGCATGCCAACAATTCAGCTAGAAGGCCATTCTGGCCACAGGAGTGTACAGCCAGTACTCTGTAAATATGTCTTATCAATCATTTGTTTTTCACAATGAAAAGTCATTTTGGTAATGAAAAAGTTGCTCAGCTATTATTTTCTCCACAATGGAGTTTTTGCTTCTTTGGCCAGGACTACCTCCACCTAAGCGTGTGGAGGTTCCAGGTTAAAGGTGATAGCAGGTATGGTTAGTGATCAAAATATTGATCAAAAGAGGGGAGACTGTAATGGAAATTTGTAAGTTCTGTATATAATTGTATTGTATTTTGTATGTATTGCACATTGCCTTCACTGTGCACACGGCACTAATAATGTTTTCAGTAAATGTTTACATTCTTTCGAGTCCTGATTAGAATAAGCCTGCCTATGTAACTCCCCTTGTTACCATAAACGTACAATTGTAATACTAATGTGATACCTACGTAATCATGTGCATAAAAACCTTCAATTGCGTCATAATAAAGCAGAACAGTAATTTGGAAAGATGCTGAGCGTATCTTTTGTGTCTGTTCCCTACTGCAGTAGTTATTATTAATTTGGAACCACTAATCAATATGAGGATAGGAGTTGCCTATCATCAATTCAACCGAGTCACCTTCAATGAAAACTACATATCAAAACAATCTGTAGATGTAGAGATTGGGAATGCCCACCTGACTGAGGAATGAGCTCAGGCATGGTCGGACACAATTCCAAACCCGCTTGTGCTATCTTACCGGGAAGCTGTCAAAGCTGATGGCCAATCATAGGTAGTGGAGGCATTCTCCAACTCGCATCGGCATGTATACACTCCCCTGGTATATGTGTAGCTGTGGGGCGGATAATTCCTCCACTGCTTATGATTGACAACTTCCCGGTAAGATAGCACATGCAGGTTCGGAATTGTGTCCAACCACGCCTGGGCTCATTCCTACTAGAGATATAGGCAGTTGACGTTATATGTAAAGCTTTACTTTTCCTGTTAACCCCTTCCCTAAAACAACCACTGTGATGGGCAACCTTACTGACCAATATGTAGGTTCTGAGGGTAGTAGGAAAGGCCAAACCGAGTCTAAACTTTTCCTGTGATAGTCTTATAAAGTCAATCTGCTCATGGTTTTGAAAACCTTTGTTACTTACCAATAACGGTATTTCTATGAGCCTTTCAGGACAGCACCTTGGAGAGAGCGTAGCTCCACCCTTCACAGGAAATGCTGCCGTGACAAGGACCTTTAAATGCAGCTGCTTCTACCATGCCATCAGTCGTCGCCGAGAATTCCTCCGACATGCTGGAAGATATAAGCATAGAAAACACCAACCACCAGAGATACTATATAAATGCATATAATAAGCAAGGGAGGGAAGTAGCTGCTGTCCTGAAAGGCTCATAGAAATACCGTTACTGGTAAGTAACTAAGATTTCTCCCCTCAACTTTCAGGACAGCACCTTGGAGAGGATAACCGAGTACTTACTTCAGGGTGGGACCACAGCTTCTAAGACCTTCCTGCCAAAGGACTGATTCAAGGACAGATTTAACCTGTAGTGCCTTATAAATGCCAGGTCAGCTTCTTTGATAGCATGCTTTTAGCCCCCTTCCCAAAGTACTTCTGGAAGTTTTCTCCCCTTTGCGTGATCCTGTTGCCAGGATGAACAGGTAGACTTTGAGGTGTTTTACTTCAAGATATTTTAAAAGACATCTTCTGATATCTAGAGTGTGAAAAGGCCTCCTCTCCCGGGCCGGAGGGAGCTAGACAGAATGTGGGCAGTATAATTTTTTGTGTACGGTGGAATGCTGTAGACATTTTTTTTGGAAGAAAACCTGGATCTGTCCCCAAGATTATTTTGTCTGGAGAACATCTCAGGAAAGGCTCAGCATTAGATAGCAGTAACTTCAGCCCGAGGTTGCATGCCCTAACAGGATTGTTTTCAACCTGCGCAACTCTAAGGAGACATTTTGCAAAGGTTCAAAAAAGGGGCTTTCGTGAGCCCTTGAAAAACTAAAGATAAATCCCACTTCAGGAATAATTTGACCAGCATAGGTCTACCCCCAGCTCTAAAAAAAAAAATGAAAATTAAAAAAAAAATTTTTTTAAAAATCAAATTAAATGGCTCTAGATAAGGTTTTCTCTAGAAACACCGACATCACTGCTACCTACACCCCGAGGGTGCTCGCTGCTAATCCCTTACCTATTCCCTCATGGAGAAATTCTGAACAGAAATGAAAATACTGAAATCAAAGTTTTTTTCTGGAACACCAGGAGTTTATAATACTTCCAAACTTTGGCATAAATTGCCCTTGTTACCGGTTTCCTGCTTGATAAAAGGGTGTTGAAAAGCTTTTGTGACAGGCCTCTGCGTCTTAGTAGGTCCTCCACAGAAAACCGGCCGTCAGGTTGAGATATGCTGGGTCTGGATGAATGACGGACCCTTGACTCAGTAAGTCCCTTCTGACTGGTAATCTCCAGGGGCTTCGCTGATAAGTTCAGCAGGGCTAAAAACCAATGTCTTTTTTGCCAAAAGGGTGATTAAAATTAGATTCGTGGATTCCCCTATGAACTTCGCTAGCATATCTGTGGGATCAGTTAAACGGGGGGGGGGGGGGGGGGACGACACAAAAGACAGGGGGAAGTCCCATTTGTGAGCCAAGCCATCTAATCCCATAGCCTGATCCACTCTGTAGAGCAGAAAGAAGGTATAAAACTGCTGACATATTGTCTGACAGAACCTGAATATGCTGATTTTCTAAAGACCGCCGGAAGAACAAAAGACTTCGTTGAATCTCCCTTTGTTCTCTCCCAATGAAGGATCTTCTGGCCTCCACTCTGGACCACACGCTTCGAGGTGGCCTCCTCACCCCCAAGCACCTGTGTCCATTGCGTTTCTGAAAAGGTCCAAGGGAGGCTCCATTTCTTGTATCCTTCCACCACCACAAGGATCTTCTTTTTATAATTTAGGGAAGTCCCTGAGTCATAGGAAGAACAGAACTTCTCTACATGAAGTGGCATGTTTGGGATGCGAACCCAGAACCTCAGTGCTTGTAGGTGGAAATGCTAACCACTGACCACTTCTGGAGTCTATCCTATGGCACACGTGGAAATTGGAACTAGCAACCTCACGGTTACTAGCAGGGCTCATTTGCCCACTTTTTCCTTGCAGAAGGAAAAATCTGTTGTGTCGAGTCCCTCTCATGACCAAGAAATCTTACTTGCTGTGCCATCCCAAAATTGTTTCCGTGCCAAGTTATCTGCAGTTTGTCTGCTAACTGAATTTTTTGGACTCATAGTAGCAAATCGTCCAAATAGGGTACTATGGTGACCCCTCTCTTAGGGGTTCTAAGGCCTTCGCCATTCTTTGGAAAAAAATAACGTTGGGTGAGGAGAAAAGCCCAAATGGTAGAGGGCCGATCTGTCCTATTTTGTTTCCCAGATTGACTGCCAGCCATTGAAACTCGAGAAGAGCTTGCAATCGGGATGTGCAGCTATGCGTAGAGGTCGACCGATATGGGTTTTTCTCTGGCCGATGCCGATATTTAGAAATCGCGGTGGCCGATGGCCGATATGTGATGCCGATTTTTTTGGGCCGATATATTTGGCCGATTTTTTTTTTCCTTTCTTTTTTCCCTTCATCTCATAAAATCTAACAGTTAGACCCCTTTCACACTGGGGCGTTTTTCAGGCGCTTTTGGGCTAAAAATAGCGCCTGTAAAAGTGCCTGTAAAACGGCTCCCCTGCAGTCTCAGTGTGATATCCCGAGTGCTTTCACACTGAGGCGATACGCTGGCAGAATGTAAAAAAAAGTCCTGCAAACGGCATCTTTGGAGCGGTGTATACCGCTGCTCCACTACTCCTGCCCATTGAAATGAATGCGCACCGCTGCCGAAGCGCCTGCAAAGCGTTTTGGCAGCGGCGCTTCAGGGGCGCATTTAACCCCTTCCTCGGCCGCTAGCTGGGTTATAAGCGCCCCGCTAGCAGCCGAATAGCGCCTCTAAAATGACTGTAAAGCGCCGCTAAAACTAGCAGCGTTTTACCATCAACGCATGCCCGCTCCAGTGTGAAAGCAGCCTTAAGTAATACAGAAATTTTTTTTCATTTAAACATTAAACAAAACAAACCTTCAATTAGTTCACTTGTATGTATAATTTAAAAAAAAAAAAAAAAAATACACAAAAACAGGTCATCAAAACTTTTGGACGAAAAAAAATGGGCTAACTTTACTGCTTAGGTTTTTTTTTTAATTCATTACTGTATTTTTTTTTTTTAAATTGCGTTTGAAAGACCGCTGCGCAAATACCGTGTGACATAAAATATTGCAACAATCACCATTTTATTCCCTAGGGTCTCTGCTAAAAAAATATATATAATGTTTGGGGGTTCTAAGTGATTTTCTAGCAGAAAATACAGGATTTTTACTTGTAAGCAACAAGTGTCAGAAAAGATTTAGTCTTTAAATGGTTAAACTGAGAACTTCTACACTCGGAGTTCAGTCTATTGATAAAAAGAACCTGAAAGATACAATGTATCTTCTTATCAGACTTGGCAGGCTGCCCAGAGGAGGAGAGAATCCTCTCCGCAGATAATCTCAGGAATCTTGCATTAACTTCTATTACAGAAGTCATTTGCAAGTCACAGCTGAAGTTATAATCTGCCTTTTTTATCAGCACAATCAGCCGATGCCGATTAAGTAAAAAAACGCCAAATATCGGCCGATATATCGGTCGACCTCTAGCTATGCGTCTCACCGGTCAACGGATGCCATGAAACAATTGGAATGAGAAGATTCCTTAGAGAAAAGATCTTGTCCACCCAAAACCTTTTGTACCTGATGGATCTGTTTAGGACTTTCAAATTCAGGATCAGCTGAAATTTTCCTGAAGATTTTTTGGCTAGAAAGATGTGGGAATAGAAGCCTTCCACCTCCTGTTCCCTCAGGACCCCTGTTAAATCAGTTGCCTTAAAAGGGGCATCGTGGCCAGGGCTCTCTCTTGATCCTTTGGGAGACTGGTTATATAAAACCTGTTAGGGGAAGTCCGGGAAATTTTTTATCCGCTGTCCCGACTAGGACGATTTCCCAGACTGGACCAATAGTGAGTCTCTTGTAAAGGGAATTCCACATAGTTTCACTTTTAACACCGAGTCTCCTGGCCAGGTCTTGAGCCATAAAGACCTCCGGGCTGAATTTTATAAGAGCTGACAATCTTGCTGACATCCTGGTGGATTCTGCTGAGGCGTACGCCATGTATTTTACTGCTTTTAACAGCATAGGAAAAAACTCTAGTAGAGCCTTTCTTGATATACCAACGCTTTAACTGCTTAACCCAGCATTTAAGGTTCCTAGCGACCACTTTAGAAGCCACTGCTGGTTTTAAGTTGGACAGGGACTAGTTCTGAGCTTTCTTTAGCAAGGAGTCTGCCCTCTTGTCCATGGCGTCTTGAGCATACCGTGACCTCAAATGCCCAGTCTGTGCGTCTTAAGACCTGCAAGAAGGCAGCATCGATCCTCTAGCACCTGAGTCAGGAGTTATGTTTAACATAGGAAGAAGAGAACTTCTCTATATGAAGTGATATGTTTGGAATGCGAACCCAGAAAGTCAATGTGGTAGGCAGAAATGCTAACCTGTTAGCCACTGCTTGAATATCAAGGGTGGTATAAATTGTCTTTAGGAGATCGTCCACCTCTTTCCAGGACAATTTGCAATGGGAGGTCCTCACCTCCTCTTCTCCCTCATCCTCCTCTGAGTCTAGCGTCGGAGGGATACTTTTTCTTTCTTCCTCTGATTCACTCTCACCCTTTGAGGTGGGTGGTAGAGGGTTGGAGCGGAAGCTCTGTTGCTGACCCGACTCCTGACCTGAACTCCGCTTCAACCGAGAGCGTACAGACCCCGCGGTTTCCGCATGCTCCTCCTGAGAAGAGTTCTATGCATTGTTGTGTGTCCCTCACTAACCCTGCAATACCCCACAGAGTGGTTTAGGCCAGGAGTCACTCAGCGGATTCTTACAGGAGGGGCTTTTTCCCCCTAAAGGACCTCTCTCTGATTTGGCAGTGGTTTTAATCCCCAGAGAGCGGTACCCAGGAAACACCCCTTTCCTGTAACACAGAGCTACCCCATTCTGCTGTACTGCAAAAAGAATATTAAACCTCTAGCAGACAGCACAGGCTTCCGTGGAAAGACAACACAACAAAGCAAACACCCAGTGAGTAAGATTACAGGTACCTCTGTTGCCTGGGTCTGGCTGGTGCACCGGGCGCCTGTATCCACCCCAACTGCTGTGGCAATACCTCCAATGCAGGGTATGCAGTGGCTGCTGCCGCCATTCTGGCTCTTTAAAAAAGGTATCCTTCCGGCGTCTTCTCCTTCCTTACTGCTTGAGGGCTGGAAGG
Organism: Aquarana catesbeiana; assembly: GCF_042186555.1. NCBI lineage: Eukaryota > Metazoa > Chordata > Amphibia > Anura > Ranidae > Aquarana > Aquarana catesbeiana. The sequence goes on from NC_133325.1 coordinate 91,843,274, forward strand.
ATGCACCAGCCGATGACCCGCCTCTTCCTCCTGCGTTCCAAAGGCCGAAACAACTTGCCGTACGCCCACGGAAGTCCCACCTACCAGAATGACATCACCCGCTCGGATCAGACATGCTGAGAGCTCTGGGCTCTCTTAGCATGCACGCTGCCTGCACGCCCGCAGCCTTCGAACACACAGGCGGGTTCCCCCTGAGTGGCCATCACTTCCATGAGCTGGAGAAGGGAGAAGGCACCGGAACACCCCTTTCCCCTGCGCAGGGGTGCTGGGCTGGTCACAGAAGATTCCTGGAGGTACTGCCAACCTCTCTTCTAAATTCCTTGGAGAAAGTGCAGCCCCCAGCAGTGCTTCCACCAACACTAAGACTGATGGCATGGTGGAAGCAGCTGCGTTTAAAGCGACCAATCTTTTTTTATTTATTTTTTTTTTTTTCATTGAGACACTTTGCTAACCCCAAAATAATACTCACAGTTTGGGTGTAATATTTCCGGCTCTGTCTGTTTTCGTACTGAAGAATAACTTAAAAAATGTGATGCTGGCTGTTTCCATCTTGCTTGTGGGCATGTGAAGCCCACAAGCATTGATTTCCTGGATGCGGTGAATGCTATTCATTCACAGTTTGTTCACACGCATGATCATTGTTTCCGCACTGAATCTTGGGAAGCCTGACACTAAGCTCCCAGGAGACAGTGCGGCGCTGGGGAAAGGCAATAAACACGCCTACTCCCATGGGGGGAGAGACAGGAAGTGCCACAATAAAGTACAATATAAAGGTAATTACAGCAATAAAAAAAATGTTCGTGCGGCATTTGAACATCTATGCAAATAACTGAAGGGGGTAAGATTAAGTTAAAAATTTAAGTGGAACCCTGCTTTAAAGGGCGTAGTCACGGCAGTATTTCCTGTGAAGGTTGGAGCTACGCTCTCTCCAAGGTGCTGTCCTGAAAGGTGAGGGGAGAAAGACTGTTTAATAAAATGACCTACACTGCTATAATTTATGATATATTTAGTTTTAAAAAGTTATAATGCATCTAGGGAATAAGAATCCTTTATTAGAGTACAATATTGGCCAGACCTACAGAGGAAAATTATTCTGGGGCACTTATTTGAGATGATTGCAAAATGAGCTAACAGTGTGGCCATGTAGTAAGAAAAGTGAATTACAGGGAACATCACTAGAGAGGTCACCAGCAAGAGAAAGTGAGGTCCTAACTCCCCTATATTGATCTCTAGTTAGACCTCATTTGGAATACTTTGTCCAGTTATGAAGACCTCACTTACAAAAAGATATACTGATGAGAATAAGAACAATTTCAAAGATGGCAACAAAAATGGTGAAAAGGTCTGAGTAATAAAACATCAGGAGAAACTTTAGGAACTTAAAGGGGTTGTATGGGTTCATTTTTTAATTTTTTTAAATAACAAACATGTTATACTTACCTCCACTGTGCAGTTCGTTTTGCACAGAGTGGTCCGATCCTCCTGTTCTGAGGTCCCTTGGCGGCTGTCTCGGCTCCTCCCCGCAATAGCTAACCTCCCTCTGAGAAGCTCTATCCCGAAGGGGTTAGCTTGCGGGCGCGCTCCCTGTCATACAGGCTATGTCCATAGACACAGCCTGTATGACTCGGTCCCGCCCCCGGCGGGCTGCGTCATTGGGTGTGATTGACAGCAGCGCGAGCCAATGGCTGAGCTGCTATCAATCTGTCCTATCTATCCAATCCGCGGCCAGACTCCGTGGAGAAGAGGACGCCGGGGAACGCGCACAGCAGGTTAACGGGCTTAGGTAAGTAAACGGGGGGGGGGGGGGGGGGCTGGGGGGCCGTCATTGCCAGGTGTTTTTTCACCTTAATGCATAGGATGCATTAAGGTGAAAAAACACGAACCTTTACAACCCCTTGCAATCTAGGCATAAAAAGGTAAAAAAAAAAAAAAATTCTGTTTGCAGCAACCCAACCAATACTTACCTGAGCTCCATCACAATCCAGCGATGAGCACGAGGGCAATCTCTGCCTCTTCGTTGGCAGAGGCAGCAGATGAAGCTGCTGGAGGAAAGAAGGGAAAAGGGAGACATACAGCATCTCACAAAAGTGAGTACACCCCTCACATTTTTGTAAACATTTTATTATAGCTTTTCATGTGACAACACTGAAGAAATGACACTTTGCTACAATGTAAAGTAGTGAGTGTACAGCTTGTATAACAGTGTAAATTTGCTGTCCCCTCAAAATAACTCAAACACATAGCCATTAATGTCTAAACCACTAGCAACAAAAGTGAGTACACCCCTAAGTGAAAATGTCCAAATTGGGCCCATTAGCCATTCTCCCTCCCCGGTGTCATGTGACTCGTTAGTATTACAAGGTCTCAGGTTTGAATGAGGAACAGGTGTTATCATCGCTATCACTCGCTCATACTGGTCACTGGAAGTTCAACATGGCACCTCTTGGCAAAAAACTGAGGATCTGAAAAAAAATGAATTGTTGCTCTACATAAAGATGGCCTAGGCTATAAGAAGATTGCCAAGATCCTGAAATTGAGCTGCAGCACGGTGGCCAAGACCATACAGCGGTTTAACAGGACAAGGTCCACTCAGAACAGCCCTCGCCATGTTCACTGACCCCCCACTTTTGTGAGATACCGTAACTGAAATCTTTAAAATACATGAAGTGGAAAGATACGGTTCAGGAGGGAAGTATGGTCTTAGAAAGTATTTTACTGAAAGAGTAGTTGATATTTTAAATAGACTTCCTGCAGAGGTAGTGAGTCAGTCAACAGTAAGTGGATTAAAACATGCTTGGGACAAACAGACGATGAACCGCTTTTTTTTTTTTTACTTCTATGTTAAAAATTTTTTTAAAAATTAAAAAAAGTTCAGCAATGGCAATCTGCATACTTCTCTTGACATGATTCCTTTAACTTATTTAAAAATAAATAATAAAAAAAACCTCTAATCTATAAATTAAAAAATTCATGCCTGTAGGGGTAACAAAGTGAATTTTAATTGAAACATCTTCAGAAAGGCTAAGCTATTTATCAGAAGCACTCAGGCTCACATGCCTACAGTCAGAAAGAAGCCTTCCCTCTGATCTCGTGGCAGTATACTGGGCAGCAGGTGAGGTCTGCATTAGTGCTGCTCTAAATGATCTGCCAGTACAAATGACTGCTTTAAACTGAGTTTTCTTCTCAGATGGGAAGATCAAAGAATCCAGGATCAATAAAATGTATTTGCAGTTGTTGCCACTTGGAAAAAATGTTTCCCTTCACAGGTCTCAGTGGTTGTGCATGATACCTCTGTTTAAATATTTACTTTCCTCACACACCATGTCAGTGTGTAATGATGAGCATAAATCACTCTGCAAAGACTGTGCTATATAACTAGTTCACATTTACATAAGGGAGGAGGTCTCGAGGCTCATTTATCACAGTCGCTCTGTATGAATCTGCCATCACCATCAGCCATTTTATCATTTATCCTATGAATGGATATTACTATGCTCTGGTTTTCAAACTATCAGGGAACATTTTATCTTAAAATACATAGGGATTTGGATACTGCATTAACTACTTTATTTGGAGGGAAGGCCAACGAATGGTTCTTAAACATGATGAAATTCGAACATCGTAAAAAACCCTAGGAGGTATGAATAACTCAGGTCACTTAATATAACAATACTGGTAATGGTTAGCAGTATGGATTATTTAACATACAGCACAACATACATACTGAAACACAGTCCATGGATAAGGGGGCACCACTGGTCCTCCTGTACGGGGCCCAGGCCAACAGGATGGCCCAGGCAAAAGGGTGAATCTAGCGTGGGCAGGAAGAGTAATTGGCACCTTTGGGTCTGATCAGTTACTGGAATTGATCCCCAGTGTGGCTCGCTCTCTGCAGTAGCTAAAAGCGGTCTTCTCCTCTCCTTAATTAACTGCCCCCGCTGCGCCAATCACCCTCCCTGTGCACCATATGTTTCCCCCTGCTGCCTAGGCCCCCGTTTGCCATCCCTACCCCCAAAGTGCTTCCAGCTTCCCTCCTCTCCTTCTTGCCAGTGGCTGCAAGCACACAATAGGATCCTTCAGGATGGAGAGTGGGGGTAAGGGTCCAGTAAATATGTCATATTTACCAGCCCCTTTTCCTGCAGGAACACGAGTGATCGGTACCAAGGAACCAATCACTCACTGTGTTCACTCACAACTGAAGCATAGTAAACTGTGTTTATTGGGGGGGGGACACAGTTCAGATCATGCAACAGAACAGCATAGAGAGAGCAGTATACTGGAATATGCAACAAGGGCATGGCTAGGATTGTGAAAGATGTGGGGTAACCCAAAAACAAGAATGATGTGGTACACATCGTGTCCTGCAGCCTCACTGCGCTGACAGTTAAAGAGAAGTATGGGTTTGAGCTTTTTTGCAGGTTTATACTTACCTAGGTGGATGCATCATCATGCTGCATCTATCCCCCGGCGCCTCTGCACTGAGAACCGAGCGATCGAACACCGCCGATCCCTCGGTTCTGACAGCTCCCTGAGCAGAGAGTTGCAGACTGTCAGTCACAGCTCTCTGCTCTGCCCCCCTCCTCACTCAATGGAGTGCTGGGCTGTGGATGGGATGGAGCAGCCGGCTTAAGCTCTAAGCAGCTCACCGAGAGGCTGAGCGGGTGTTGGTCCAGGGACCTGGCGGATCCAGACTTCCATTGTCGTAATGATGCAGGCCCTGGACCGACTTCTGTGACGTCAGCAGAGAGCGGACTTCAGCATGGGGCATACCTAAATAAAACCAGACCCACAAAATATGTTTTAATTACTGTGCTACAGATGGGTCTCAGACACATATAAACCTCTGCACAACCAAATTGCTCCACAGAGAGGCAGACTCGGGATCTGCCTTTGTAAACACTCTGTTCCTAGTAATCAGGAACAGCAATCTGTGTTCTTCCTATCAGTCCATCCCCCACACAGTTAGAAAATACTACAGGGAACACAGTTAACCCTTTGATTGCCCCTAATGTTAACCCCTTCCCTGCCAGCGTCATTTATACAGTGATCAGTACATCCCAGTCACTGGTCCCCAAACAGTGTCACTTAGGGTCAGATTTGTCCGCTGCAATGTCGTGGTCCCACTAAAAATCGCCATTACCAGTAAAAACAATAAAAAAAGAAATTTAAGTCCCTAAATCTATCCCATAGTGTGTAGACGTGATAACCTTTGCACAAACCAATCAATATACGTTTATTGGGATTTTTTTTTTTACCAAAAATATGTAGAATACATATTGGCCTAAATTGGATGAAGAAATTTGTTTTTTTTTACATTTTTTTTTGGATATGTATTATAGCAGAAAGTAAAAAATATTGTTTTTTTCAGAACTGTCAGCTTTTTTGTTTATAGCGCAAAAAATAAAAACCGTAGTGGTGATGAAATACCACTAAAAGAAAGCTCTATTTGTGGGGGAAAAAAAAAAGGACTTACCGTATTTATCGGCGTATAACACACGCCGGCGTATAACACACACCCCAATTTAAGAGGGAAGTTTCAGGAAAATTTAAACAAAAAAATAAAAAATAAACCACTTTGAAGCAAAATAATGGTCAGTGAGCATCAATGCTGCCCTATTAGTGCCCATCTGCAGCTTCATTGCAGCCTGATCTGTGCCCATCTACAGTCTAAATCAGTGCCCATCTGCAGCCTAATCTGTGCCCATCTATAGCCTTGCCTCTCACTGCAGCCTGATTATTGCCAACCTGCAGCATTGCTTCTCACTGCAGCCTGATTAGTGCCCACCTGCAGCATTGCTCCTCACTGCAGCTTGATCAGCATCCATCCGCAGCCTTGCCGAAATATAGGCTACCACTGAGGTGAAGGATGGGACGAGCGCTGCCGAAATAGAGCTGGATCTCCTGTGTACTCAGCTCGGCTTCACGCTCAGTCCCGCCCCTTGGCCTGGATCCTATGATGGACAAAACGCCGGTCCAATGCTGGGACGTCAATGCTAGATGTCCAGGGGGTGGGACTGAGCGTGACTGCGAGCCGATGCCGAGTACACAGGAGATCCGGCTCTATTTCGGCAGCGCTCGTCCCCTCCTTCCCCTCGGTGGCAGCCTATATCGGCTTATAACAGGCACACGTGATTTTCCCCCTATTTTAAGGGGGAAAATGTGCGTGTTATACGCCGATAAATACGGTAATTTTATTTGGGTACAGCGTCACAAGCCCACACAATTGTCAAAGTGACGCAGTGCCGTACTGCAAAAAATGGCCTGGTCATTAAGGGGGTAAATCATTCCGGGGCTGAAGTGGTTTAATAAATTTGGAGTCTTTTAGGTCCCTTTCACAATGGGGTGTCGGCGGCACTAAAAATAGCGGCGCTTTACTGCCATTTTTGCGGGGATTTTTGGCCTCTAGCAGGGCGGTTTTAACCCCCGCTAGCGGCCGAAAAAGGGTTAAAACGACCCGTAAAGCGCCGCTTTTCTGGCGGTTCGATAGCAGTGCCCATACGGTTCAATTGGCAGGAGCAGTGTATACACCGCTCCAAAAATGCTGCTTGCAGGACATTTTTTAGCGTCCTGCCAGCGCACTGCTCCAGTGTGAAAGCCCTTGGTCTTTCACACTGGAGAGACTCTTTACAGGCGCTATTTTTAGCGCTGTAGCGCCTGAGTGTGAAAGGGGCCTTATACACTTTGCACGATGATGGTTGCATTTTTGTTCTCTTTATATCCCACATTGTGAGAAGTGGATTTCTGAATTTCCAACAGTCTTATACCTGTTGGACTGCTAAACTGTACTGCAGTGAAGCAAGAGGGTTTAGAGTATGTGATCTGGTTCTCCCTAGATTCCTCCTTTTTTACTCCTCTATAATAAACTGTGTAATTGACCACTGGGGATCACTGTCACCAGTGTTTCAACAAAAAAAATCTTCCACAAAGATATACAGTGCCTTGAAAAAGTTGTAGCACAACCCCCTTTGACAACTGCTTGCATGTACCTGCTCATTTGCACCGTCATGACCTTGTGAATATTCCAACCAACATGACACTCTGGGTTCAGACATCTTTGCACCCCCTTAAAGTAATAAGACAAAGAACTCAGTGCGTTTATATTCGATTAACGTTTACTGGCACAATTTATAGAGGATATTGTTACGCAGATGAGGCAATAGCTCTACTGAACTTTGGGTAACAAAGTTTTGTAGATCTGTAGATAACGGTATATTATATACACTAATGTACAGTAGAGTACTGCTTGAACTTGAAAAGGATAAGCAAAGGTTAAGTATTTATACTGGCAAACTTCTCATGGGGAAACCCAGACCGGCCTATTAACCTTTAATCCTAATGAGAGCTCAGGCTTAATAGAAATGGTATGAGGGCCCTTCAAGTAGTAATGACAGCATAGTCCAAGTTGCAGGCCTGATAGTCTTCACCGGCAGTTGGAGCTCATTAATTATATCCAATAAAGGTACAGCAAAGTATCCCCAAGGTAAAGCTGTCTGCATACAGTGTCCCAGTGAAGTAATAAGGAAACATTTGCAAAGGTGGGAAACTGCCCTCTGATCAACAACCAGGTCGATTCAATGCCTTCTAGATCACAGCTCCCAGAGCAACAATCGTGCAGCGGATCAATCAAGCTGTGTCAATCTCCTGATGCAAAGCTCAAAGCACGTGTTGTCGGATGGTGATGGATGGATGCAGGGGCGTTGCTAGGTCTGCAAAAGATCTGGGGCTAGAGCCCATAGCAGTGGTCATCAACCTTTTCGTATGCCCGCCTGGGGGAGGTGGTAAGCAATTTTTCACGGGCGATGGCTGGTGTTGGAGCTTCAATCAACGTGGCACCATGGTTGGTATGATGTCAGGGTGATTGAAGTGCATTGTTTCTATTGTTACATTCTAATATATAATAAAGTGGTTCAACTCACCATACTGCAGAATCAGTGGGAGCCCTGGGCGTGTCACTTGCCACATCTCCTGCCACCAGATGCAGCATGTCACTTGCCACTGCCACCAGATGCAGCGTGTTACTTGCCACTAGATGTGGATTGTCACTTGCCATATTGCCTGCCACCATTTGCAGATTGCCACTTGCCACGTTACCTGCCACCATTTGCAGATTGCCACCTCACCTGCCACCATTTGCAGATTGTCAATTGCCAAGTCTCCTGCCACCATTTGCAGATTGTCACGTCACCGGCCACCAGATGTGGGTTGTCATTTGCCGACTGATGTGGATTGTCACTTGCCATGCCAGCCAGTTCCACCAAATGTGCATTGACGCTGCATTGGTGGCAGGCTGACACCACTGGTCCATTTAGAGAGAGCAGGAGAGTGGTGATGCGGGGCAGGCAGTGAGAGATGATGTAATCTCGCTGCTCCCTGCCGCACTTCCGACATTGAAGCAACGGGGGTCTGGCTGCAAAGTGGAGCTCCACAATGACAGGAAGCACGTGACCTCCACTCCACCGTGCTGTGAGGGTGGAAGAGCGCTGATGTGTGGCGGGCAGTGAGAGTTGATGTCATCTCTCTGCCACTCGCCGCACTTCGCTCTCAGATTGAAGAGGCCAGGCTGTGAAGAGCGCTGATGTGGAGCGGGCGGAGAGAGATATCATCTCTGCTCGTCCGCCCGCTTTTCCCTTCTCCTTTGCCTTTCTCATGCAGCCAGCCTGCCCGCCACAGCAGCCGCAACCCGCTGGTTAGGCAGAGAGCCTGCAGCATGAGACTTGGGGCTATGGGCTCCAGATTCGGGGCTATAGCCCCAATAGCCACCCCCTAGCAACTCCCCTGGATGGATGTCTGAAGAACAGCAAGCAGTGCTAGGCCCTTCTCATCTGGTTGGAATGTTGTACCCTGCGTGGTAGGCCACGACCCCGCTCTCTATGCACAGAGAGGTCCGTCACTCATCAGGCCCAGGAGGAAGACAGTCTCTGGCTTCTTTTATAGCTCCTCCCAGCAATCTATCTGATGGTAGTAAGGATCCCTGGGATATGTAGTCCAGGTGTATAGTCATGCTGAGCGGGCTTATCACAGGCAGTGAGACATTTCCTGATCTCTGCAGCCGCACATTTGGAAAATGTCTCACTGCCTGTGATTAGAGCAGCGCCGTGCCGACTTCCTGGCGGGCTTAGCGCGTGGAGTGTGCGAACACGCCCGAACCCATCCTTACTTACCAGTGTGCATCCAAGACAGCAAGGCAGGCCATTCAGTATGCAATTTTCTTTCCGTCACACACAGGCTAAAGGAAAGAAAATTGTTTGATGACCCCATCAACACAGTCAGTGTTGATGGGGGAATCCCTCCCACTGCTCTACTGTATTATGACAGCAGGTTTCCCAGCTGTCAGAATACTGTACAATGATCACTGCTGGTGGTGGTTATAGCCACACGGCAGTGATCGAACGAAAAAGCATCGACAGGCTGGTTTTACTGAAGTTGACTGATAGAAGGACTCCAGTACAACCAGCTAGCCCAATAATGGATCAAAACTGGGCCGGTTTCTGCTGAACTGGACTAATTTCATTCAGTCTATGGCTGGCTTAAGTAATGGGAAATCTTGATTCTGGTGAAAATTTTAAAAGTTTTGGCTGGATATATTTTATACAAAATTAAATATATACACATCTGTTTTTTTATCACTCCCTCCATTCCATTCTTTTGTTCCTATGGAATAAACTATTACTTCAAGGCTGTTATATGCGCTAGGGGTTACGTAAAGCAACTGCAGAGATATTAGCCCTGAACAAACACTATCTGCACTTGAGGCTTATTTTCATGCACGGAGTTGCTGAAGTATTCATACTCTAGGTGTCTTGTTTCTACAGCTAGTCAAAACAGATGCTGGACACATTATATGGGCAACATTGACAAGTATTCTTTTCTCCTAAATGTCTAAATATCAGACAACCTTCTGTTTGTGAGATTTGTGTTTATTGTGCTGGATGGCTTGACTGATGGCACAGACATTTCCCCACCAACATCTTGTAAGATTAAAAAGGCATCTAAACTATAGAAATTATTGTGACACTTATGGCCATTGTTTGATTGTATACCCTACCAGCACTGCCTGATTTTACTTAATACATACATGTGTTATGATTTTTTTTAACCTTTGCTACTGAATAAACTATATATTCTATAGAATATCAAGCTCCTTTGTCTGGCCTGAACAGTCCGAAATCTAGCTGCTCTATTTCCACATAGGCATCTAAACTAGTGTCACAGATTCCTTTGCATGACATTTTTAGAGTGATGGTATTATCACTTCTATCATAATAGTATTTATCGCCAGAACAATATAAAATTTAACTCTGTCTGTGATAGTATAGATTTTGCCTGAGATGATAGGAAACCTGTATAAGAGAATGAAATACAGAGATTGCCATTCTCCTTCTAAAAATGATAGTTGCCTGGTTGTCTGATCGCCTGGTATAGGCCTCTGCTTTACAAAGTTAAACCATTGGATCAAAGATTCAGGAAGATCTAAAAAACACAAATGAATGCACCTCTGTATTCATTAATCAATCATTAAATTTATTTTTTAGAATACTTGCATTTATTTTTTAAATGCAGCTAGTTTAAAAGGGGTTGTAAGCCCTCTTAAAAAGAAAAAAAAACAAACCAACAGACATATCATACTTACCTCCACTATGCAGTTTGTTTTGCACAGTGTGGCCCCGAACCTCATCTTATGGGGTCCCCTGGCGGCACTCACGGTGCTCCTTGCATCAGTAAACCCCCTGGAAGAAGAAGCGCTCTCCCTGGGGGTAACTTTGCGGGTGCATTCCCGAGTCCAGCATTTGCGTGCATAGAAAAAGAATGCCGGACCCAGCCCCGCCCCCTAGTGCCCGCGTCATTGGATTTGATTGACAGCAGCGGGAGCCAATGGCTGGGCTGCTATCTATCCAATCAAGAGCCAAGAACCCCAGGCAGAGAGGTACAGCACGTCTCCACCAAGGGAACGAACGGGCTCAGGTGAGTAAAACGGGGGGCTAGGGGGCCGGTCAGTGTCAGAAGTTTTTTCACCAAACACGAGGGTTTACAACCTATTTATGGTCCCAAGTTTTGACTTGGCATTGACAACTTGCAATCCCCTGTACATCGGCACTCAGACTGGAGCCGAATCAGGTGTGCCACATGCAAATCTGGCAACTAGAAAACATACCAATAAAAGAGAGCAGAATGGCAGAGTTATGACCTCATTTGTCTGTTGCTGCTACTTTAGGCCCTGTTGACACCTGAACAGAGCAATTTCAGGCATTATTTGAGAGTTTTGCACGCATATTACAAGAGTTTTAGCATATTACATGTGTAATCAAGTTTCAGGCATTTTTATTTTAGCCAAATAGAAAGCACTAGGGGGAGGGGAGCTGATGTTCTGCCAGAACACATGCAACAAAATGCTAATGTTGAGTGTTTTTCAGGTGTTCCCAATGAAGTCTAATTGACCAATTTGCCTCTAATCTGCCCAAGACTACTTTCACATTGGGGCCGCGGTGGCACTAAAGTGCTGCTCGTTTTAGCAGCGCTTTAGTGCAGTTTAAGCGGTGCTTTTCAGCCGCTAGCAGGGCACTTTTAACCCCCGCTAGCGTTAGAAGGGGTTAAATCCACCCATGTTGCGGCGCATCGGAAGCACTGCCCATTAATTTAAACGGGCAAGGCATTTTGGGAGCGCTGTCGACCCCAAAGATCCTGCTTGCAGGACTTTTTCTAATGTCCTGTGTGAAAGCACTTGGGCTTTCACATTCGGGCGGCATGGGAGGCAGTTTTTAGGTGCCATTTCTAGCGCTAAAACGCCTGAAAATTGCCTCTGTGTGAAAGGAGCCTATAAGAAGCTCGGGTACATTTTGAAATATATGGGATTTTGTTCGTGGAGCATATTAGAGCTACAAGCTTTATGCAGAAAAAGGGTGTGAAGAGTGAGGATATCCCTGATTGGCTGAGTCAATCACAGCAAGTGAGCCAATAAGGAGAGAGCAGGGGGCGGGAGTCGCGCTGTGTCCTATGGATGCATAGAGCAGGGCTTGGGAGCGAGCACGCACCAGTGCCCCCACAGCAAGCAGCTTGCTATTGGGGGCACTGGTCGAGGGGGAGGAGCACTGATGGGGGACCCGAGAAAAAGAGGATCTGGGCTCTGCTCTGTGCAAAACCATTACACAGAGCAGATAAGTATGAAGTTTGTCTTTTTTTTTTTTCTTTTAATATCACTAACTGTAAAAAAAACATGACTGGCAAATAGAGGCATGTGCCATGAGCACAGCAAATGAGGGATTCAAATACCACCCTGCTACTTCACAAAAGCGATCTCACTTTCAACCACTGCTCAGTACCACACTGTGTCTGGATATGTCACTTTACCCATCTCCAACTCAGCAGTGTTGTAGCTTTATTTGGAATATCAGTCACTCCCATTGGTTTTCTTTCTTACAAACACTAATACTGCTCAACAAAATGCCAGCTTTAATCTAGTGTAAAATTTACCTGCAAATACTAATTTTCTCCCATCGTTGACTTAGCTGTGTATTATTCTTGGAAACAAACGTTCACTAAAGCTGGCCATAGATAGTCACAATTTGGCCAGTACAGGCAAATGGGAGAATTTCCATATGTGGCCATTAGATCGAGTTCTGTAGAACAGGGATTGTTGTTTGATGTAGTTTCCATGAGGAAGATCGGAGGAGCCGTGAGACACACTGCGAGAAGGATGCTGCATGTGGAGGAGCTGAAATTGCCGGGGACCGGAAGCCTGGCAGACCGAGGAGCAGCCTTGTGGATAGACATACCAGGAGCGGTGTGAAACAAACTGTAGACAATCAAAGAACTACCACAACTGTAGGCGCTAATTGGAAGGATCCCATATGGACAGATTCTCAGATAAAAATCAGTGAAATGAAATCATATGTAATTTTATTGGATGATTTGGTAAAGTAAATAATGGATTTTTTTAAATCTCTCCTCACATTGCTGTAGCGGCTATTCAGCAAGACCACTTGTGACAGTACCTTTAGAAGCGGTCAGATGGTAACAGGCTATGTGAAGCAATGCTGCAGCGGTCGGCGGTTAATGGATCCAGCAAATTCCACTGGAAAGGGAAGACAAATGCTCACAGAGCCGGATGGCAGAACGGGTACTGTGAACAAAGGCTCTAGGGATGGGCAGCGAGGCGGCTGCAGAGGAACGGAAGCCAAAAGGCAGCAGGAACAACCGCTATCGGGAGCCGGTGTTCTGCCATATAGTGTCCTCCTATCGGATAGTGTCCGCTCCGTACTGCGCAGGCGCAGCGCTTGCGCAGTACGGAGCAGAAGGAGATGCCGAAAATGTCCGAAGTTGATCAGCTGACCATCAGCTGTACACGGCGCTTCGGCAGTTCTTAGCGATGGCTGTGTAAGAGGGCCCCTCGCGGGCTCGCTTCGCTCGCCACGCTTCGGGCACGGCCTCGCTGCGCTCGGCAACTATATATTCTCACTCTATGTCCACTTGGATAGTAGGGAATGATCCTGGACATAGGGTGAGAATAACAGCGCAGGCGCCGTGTACAGCTGATGATCAGCTGTTAAACTTCGGAGACTTTCGGCGTCTCGTTTGTCCTCCGTACTGCGCCTGCGCAGTACAGGGAGGACATTATATGATAGGGGACTGTATTTGACAAGACACCGGCAGAAGGAAAGTCCAAGCGTGACGTCATGCGCTCGGAAGACACGGGTCCAGAAAGAGGCTTGGAGTGCAAGCCGAAAGGAGGAGAAAGGGCGAGAGGCTGTTGTCCTGACCTCCACCGCAGCATTGCTTCATGTAGCCTGTTACCATCTGACCGCTTCTAAGGGTACTGTCACAAGTGGTGTTCTTACTGAATAGCCGCTCCAGCAATGTGAGGAGAGATTTTAAAAAATGGTTGTCCATTATTTACTTTACCAAATCATCCAATAAATACACATATGATTTCATTCCACTGATTTTATCTGAGAATCTGTCCAATTAGTGCCTACAGTTGTGGTCCTTTTTGATTGCCTACACCGCAGGAGCAGTATGCAGAGAGCAGAGACACACTGACAGGTAAACGTGGGAATAGGGACTGAGGAGCCTGCAGAAGAACGTGGGTGGGACAGACTGAAAGAAGGAGTCCCCATATATCTCAACGGTGATCCCAGAACAAGTATGAAAGTATGAAACTTTACAGTCCCAGGGAGTGTAGGAAGACACGGGGCCACACGATGAGAATGGAAGAGAAGCGGTTTAACCTTAAGCTGCGTAGGTTTTTCACTGTCAGGGCGGTAAGGATGTGGAACTCTCTTCCACAATCGGTGGTGTCGGAAGTATGGATAGTTTTAAAAGACTCTTGGACAGGCATCTTAGCGAAAACTGTAAACGGAAATATGGGAAATTATTTTCTACATCGGGGTAGGCAACCTTTTGAGCAAGTGTGCCGAAAAATGTTTTCAAAGAAATCGATCGTGCCGATTTTATAACAAAAAAATGTCCACTTCACACTCTCAATCACGAAAAGGATTTTTTATAAAGTAAATGCTGTAAACTACTTTAGTAGTGCGAAATTAACATTCTGCACTCTCACACCTTGGATCAGCCCCAATTCATGCACCTTCACACCTCAGATCATTGTCCCCCCTGCAAATCTGCCCCACCACTGTACTACTCTGCTCATCTGCCCCACCGCTGTACTACCCTGCTCATCTGCCCCACCGCTGTAACCCCCTGCACATCTGCCCCACTGCTGTAACCCCCTGCACATCTGCCCCACCGCTGTAACCCCCTGCACATCTGCCCCACCGCTGTAACCCCTTGCACATCTGCCCCACCGCTGTAACCCCTTGCACATCTGCCCCACCGCTGTAACCCCTTGCACATCTGCCCCACCACTGTACCCACCTGCTCATCTGTCCCACCACTGTAAGCCCCTGCTCATCTGTCCCACCACTGTAAGCCCTGTACATCTGTCCCACCACTGTAAACCCTGTACATCTGTCCCACCACTGTAAGCCCTGTACATCTGTCCCACCCTGCTTTTCTGTCCCACCACTGTAACCCCCTGCTCATCTGCCCCACCAATGTTCCCCCTTTCTCATTTGTCCCACCACTGTACCTCCATGCACATCTGCTCCACCACAGAACCATCTACTCATCTGTCCTAACACTAACTTATCTGCTCATCTGCCCCACCACTATAACCTCTTTTCTCATCTACCCCACGACTGTACCTCCAGCACATCTGTCCCTCCTCTGTTCCCCCTGCTCTTCTGCCCCACCACTGTAACCCCCTGCTCATGTGTTCCACCAATGTACCTCCATTCTCCTCTGCAAAGCTGCCCCACCTATGTACCCCCCTGCTCCTCTGCTCCACCGATGTAACCCCTGCTCATCTGTCCCACCAATGTAACCCCCTTCTCATCTGGCTCAACACTGAACCCCCCCCCCCCCTGCTCATCTGCCCCATCACTGTACCCCCTGCTTTTCTGTGCCACTGCTGAACCCCCTTCTCATCCCTCCCATCACTGTACCTCCTGCACATCTGCCCCACAACTGTAACCCCTTGCTCCTTGTCCCACAACATGCTCTTCTGTCTCACTACTGAATCACCTTCTCATCTGTCCTAACACTGAACCCATCTGCTCATTTGCCCCACCACTGTAACTCGCTTTCTCATCTGCCCCACCAATGTAGCTCCTGCACATCTGTCTCACCTCTGTGCCCACCTGCTTTCCTACCCCACCAATACACCTCCTTTCACATCTGTCACACTGCTCTACCCCCCTGTTTTTCTGCCCCAACACTGAACCTCCCTGCTCATCTGGCACATCACTGAACCCCCTGCTCTTCTGTCTAACTGCTGAACCCCCTTCTCATCTCTTCCACCACTGTACCTCCCTGCATATCTGCGCCAGCGCTGTACCCTCCTGCTCTTCCGTTCCACCTCTGAACCCCTCCTGCTCATTTTCCCCACCGCTATACCCTCCTGCTCATCTGCTCCACCCTCTTCTCATCTATGATATGCGTGATATGCAGAGTGGTGAAAAGAAGCAGAGATGAGACACATCTGCTGTCACACTCATCCTGCTGATCCACCTCTCGCATCCAGCCCATGTGTTTGTATGTGATGTAGGTGATGTCACATACAAGCATCTGGAATGGATGCTCAATGATGACCTCAGGTCAGGGGCATTTTCTCAAAGCAGTGGGCCTGTGTGCAGGATCATAAGTTGGGCCCCCGCAGCTGAGAAAATGTGGTTGGGTGTGATTTTCATTGCACTGAATACTGGCTGTGGCTTAAAGGGACACAGAGTGCAGGGGGTCAGAAGTAAGTGACGCAAAGGTTCAGGAATAATTTCAACAAAGTTCCCAGAAGCTCAACAGTAATTCCACAAACTGTCACCTGATTGTGGTTTTCTCAATCACAGTGAAATCCCTTCTATCTGAGATTGGTAGTGGCAACCAATCGAGTCATCTTCCTCCAGATGGTGGACGGGGCTAGCAGGACTGTGATTGGCTTCAGCAGTGGCCAAGACAGTCCTCCTCCTCCTGGAAACAGGGACCGCCCCCCCTAGCAGAACTGCACCCAATCTCTTCCCCATCACAAAAGCAGATGATCGCAGCTACAGCAAAGCTAGAGAACTAAACAATGTTTCCCATCTTTTACAATGTGTGGGGGCACAATGCCCCCCCTCCAGTGCAGGTGCAGCGTGGGGATATGTGAAATTGGTCTCACTGACACTTCCCTGCGCTGCTCTGCTGATGGGCAAAAGAGGCTTTGCGTGTCGGCGTTTTGCCTACCCCTATTCTACATGCACACATCCACACAGGTTGAACTGGAAGGACTGTCGTCTTCATTCAACCTTACCAACTATGTAACTATGTGAGGGACGTTTGAAACTTTTTCTTGCTTAACGGCTACAGTCACTGGTTTGTTCTGACAGTGGAGGAGTCCAGTGCTGACAGAATACAACGTGGGGAGGATTCCGCTATCCATCTAATTTTTGTGGAAAGAGAAATCCATACATTTTTTTTCATTTAGAACCATCTATGCCCAGCTTTACAGAGCAGATTTAGTTACCGTATTTATCAGCGTATAACATGCACTTTTTCCCCCTGAAAATCAGGGGGAAAGCGTGTATGTGTGTTATGCACCAATCCCTGCTACTCGGAGGGGACGCGCGCCACTGGATGACACAGAGCCGCAATCTCCTGTGTATCCGGCACTGTCACACAGTCCCGCCCCCCTGGCCCGGCATTGTACCACTGCTCTGTCCATCATATGAGCCGGGCGGGACTGAGTGACTGAGCACCGCATACGCAGGAGATCGTGGATCTGTGTCATCCAGCACTGGTGCGGCTGCAATCATCTGCAAAGGCAAGTCTGCAGATGTATACCATAGAGGCTGCAATCATGGGCATGTTAGAGGCTGCAGATGGGCACTAAACAGGCTGCAATAATGGGAAGATTGGCATAGATCAGGCTGCATTGATGGGCACTGATGAGGCTGCAGAGCACTGATCCCTATTTTAAAATTTAAGGTTTTTTTCTGAAACTTCCCTTTAAAGTTAAGGTGTGTGTTATACGCCGGTGCATGTGATACACCGATAAATACGGTAATTGATGTAAAAAGTAAAGTAACCCAAAGCATCTGGAAATCTAAGTGGTTGCTATGGGTTAGCACACATTGAGCATCAACTTCTCTTTGCACCTTTTATTCAATAAGTTTGAAAGTATGTAAATTTAATCTGCAAGGAACACTATAACAGTTGGTTGCTGTGGTATCAGCCACAGGGTTACAGGGCAGGAGGCAAGGACTGTACAAAATCTGAAAAAAGACAGAAGTCCATCAAGTTCAGACAAAAATCATTGCCATGTTTATTAAAGTGAAATTTAAAGCAGAGCTCCACCCAAAAGTAGAAGTTCTGCTTGTTCATACCCTCCCCCACATTTGGCACTTTTTTGGGGGGAGGGGCTGGTACCTGGCTTTGACAAGTACCCGCTCCCACTTCCAGGTAAGATCGCCGATCTAAGTGCATTTCTGGTACCTCCTTCCCCCGCTGCCTTCTGGACACACACAGGTCCCAGAAGACGGCGGGACCATTCAGAAAGCGCAGCGCGACTCGCACAAGCACAGTAGGAAAATGGCTGTGAAACCTGAAGGCTTTATTGCCGGTTTCCCTTACAATACTGGCGCCTGCACCCGATGCCGACATTTCTGGGATCCCTGGACAGGTAAGTGTCCTTTTATTAAAAGTCAACAGCTACAGTATTTTTATTTATTTTTTTCCCCAGATTGGAACTCCTCTTTAACCTTTGTTTTTTTTTTTTAAACTAAAATAATAAACATGTAATGCTTACCTGCTCTGTGCAATGGTTTTTCACAGAGCAGTCCCGATCCTCCTTTTCTGGGGTCCCCCGCAGGCGCTTCAGTCCCCTCCTCTTCAGCAAGTGGTGTATGCTCTTTCCCGAGCCGCCCAGTCTGCATCTTTTTGTCACAGACAGGGCAACTGGGCCCCGACCCCCACTCCCTCGTCACAGCATCTGAGTGACAGCCAATTCCATCAATCTGCCCAATAAGGAGGGAGACAGTGGCAAGAGCCGCTGTTCTCATGCACATCGCTGGATAGGATCAGGCTCAATTGAGAATAAGAGGGGGTTCCTGCAGCACAGAAGGTTTTTTAAGGTAAAAAACCTTGAGGCTTTAGAACCATTTTAAGCGCACACAGTAGCCATCTGGGGAAACCAACAATATTTCCAAATAATAAGTAAGCTAACGACTCCTATCACACCAGAAAACTGTTAAAAGGGAACAAAAAAGGTATATTTTAGGACACAAAGATATCAAAATGGAACATCTCCATATCAAACCATATAAAGAGAACTGCTGCTAGGTTTAAAACAAAATCATTCTTGTGTAGTCAAACCCTGCACCAAAGGACTAATATTGACTAATCAAGAACCAACGTATGCATGTTTACGTGTCTCTGACAAAGCCACTCTAGCCACACAAACCTCTTCTGCCCCAGGCCAAAAGCATGAATCATACTGAAATGGAGGACTCTGCATACTTCCAACTCTGCTCTCATTTCCACAGCAACGAAAATTTGATTAGCTGACATTCTTCCAACTCGGGGGGATAAGTAGGGTTAATCAATAGGAAAGCTCAAAATTACATTTTATTTTCATGCTAATCACTACAAGAAAAATATCCACTCAAAGGCAACGACATTCTCAAGCACGTATACAATTCCAACAAGGCATTTACCAAGGTTAAAAAAATAAAAAGGATTAGAAATAAAAATTAAGGTTAATGAAAAAACAAAATTGACTATATAGGATTCTTTGTTATAAAATCCTACTGAAGATCAAAGAATAGTAAGATTGAAAGATTGTCTTAGTGTCCACAGTTTAATTTACGGCCATGTGCATAAAGGTAAGACAGGTACAGGTAAGACAAAGCAGAACCATGGTCTTCAAACTAAGTGCCTAATTTCAGCTAAGCAACAGGTTTGCTTTACTATCAGCCCCAAACAATCCACATATCTACCTTTGTGGCCTCGCTGTTCTGACCAGCCAGAGAGAGTGATGAACAGTGAGAGGAGGTTCACACGGGGGCGACTTGTCAGGCGACCTAGCCGCCTGACAAGTCGCCTCCCGTTCTGTACAATGGAACCGTTCTTGCGTCGCTCCGACTTAGAAGAAAGGTTCCTGTACTACTTTGGGGGCGACTTGCATAGACTTCTATACAGAAGTCGTCTTGCAAGTCGCCGTGGCAGTCGTGTGCAAGTCGCCTCGGTGAGACGACCTGCAAGTCATGCCGCTTCTAGTGTGAACCGGCTTTTAGCACTGTGAAAGCTCCAAGTAGCTTTTTTTCTTTAAAAATAACAAACATGTTATACTTACCTGCTCTGTTGCAGTGGATTTGCACAGAGCATCCCGGATTCTCCTCTTCTCGGCTTACTATGGGGGCATCCGAGCTGTGTCATTCAGACACAGAGCCCTGACCCCTCCCCGCCCCCTCTTTTAACCATTGGCTAGCTGACTGACAGCAGCGGGAGCCAATGGTGCTGCTGTTGTGTCTCAGCCAATCAGGAAGGAGAATCTCAGACAGCTGAGACACTCGTGGACATCGCTGGACAGAGAGGGACCTCAGGTAAGTGTTAAGGGGGTTGCTGCAAACAGAAGGCTTTTTATCTTAATGCATAGAATCCTGCTGATTGCCCCCACAGCAAGCAGCTTGCTATGGGGGCACTTAAGCCGAGTCACGGATCTGTGTGTCCATTCAGACACAGACGTAGATATTTGCCAGCATACCAAGGATCAGCACAAAGTGGCGTCCAAACGGTTTAATTTATTGCATGATCACAACACAAGAAGGTGCAACGTTTCGGAGTCACGCAGGACCTCTTCATCAGGCATGTGCCTGACGAAGTCGTACTGCGTAACTCCAAAACGTTGCACCTTCTTGTGTTGTGATGATGCAATAAATTAAACCGTTTGGATGCCACTTTGTGCTGATCCTTTGTGTACTGGCAAATATCTACGTTGTGACTTGAACCAGACTTGGTTGTTGCTACAGCACCCAGACCTTTAGAGCTTATACCAGGAACGTGTGCAATGGGAATATGAAGTATCATTCCGACTCAGGGCCGCGGGACGGCTCCGCCCCCTCTCTCTCCTCCCTGGCTTACTGACTTTGATTGACAGCAGCGGGAGCCAATGGCACCCACTGCTGTGCCTTAGCCAATCAGGAGGGAGAGTCCCAGACAGCCAAGTCTCTTGTGCAACCCTGCTGGATCAAGATGGGGCTCAGGTAAGTATTAGGGGGGCTGCTACAAATAGAAGTATTTTTAATCTTACTGCATTAAGATATAAAAACCTTCTACCTGTAGAACCACTTTAAGCTGGAATTCCACTTTAAATTAGAACAAAAAAGGCAAAACTGTTTAATGGAAATTTGTAAGTTCTGTATATAATTGTATTCTATTTTGTATGTATTGCACACTGCCCTCACTGTGCACACGACACTAATAATGATGGTTTTCAGTACATATTTTCATTCTTTCGAGTCCTGATTAGAATTAGCCTGCCTATGCAACGCCCCTTGTTGCCATAAACGTACAATTGTAATATTAATGTGATACCTACGTAATCATGTGTATAGAAACCTTCAATTGCATCATAATAAAGCAGAACAGTTATTTGGAAAGATGCTGAGCGTATCTTTTGTGTCTGTTCCCTACTGCAGTAGTTATTCATTTAGAAACACATTTAATATGAGGATAGGAGTTGCCCATCATCAAAAAGTCCAACTCAGGTGGCGAGCTTTGCCTAGGAGGGGTTTTGCAGGTGACCCTGAGAATCCCAAACGAGGACCTTGAGACGATCCAGGAATTTCTGATAATCAGCCGGCTGAGGTAAGCATTTTGCTTACATTTGAGTTATCAGACTTCCTTGATCGGTAAGGCATTTTCGGGACAAAGGGTACCTATTTTACTCCCCTTAATCGAACTGTATTGATTGGTGGTTATATGTTATGTTGTCACTGTCCACTGGAGTGTTATAGATAAGAAAGGGATGAGTAGTGCTGTTCACAGGTATATGTAGTGCACATCTGCTAGATAAAGTAGTTTAGACGCAAGAGGGTATAGGCACACGTAGAGAAGACTGGCCAGTCATAAAGTGGAGGTTCGCTGAAAAAAAGATATTAAAAGCCAGCAGCTACAAATACTGCAGCTGCTGACTTTTAATATATGGACACTCACCTGTCCAGGGAGCCCGCGGTGTCGGCATCCTCAGTAAGGAATAAGGAAGCTTCACTTCCTGGTTCCCTACTGCGCATGCGCGAGTCGCGCTGCGCGTCCTCTCAGGTCCCTGCTGTATTCTGTGTCTCACAGAATACAGCGGTGGAGGAGGACAGAGTAGGCGGCGGAAGTGGCATAGGTCACCGCAATCACCGCGGTGATCTAAGCCAGGAAGTGGGAGCAAATACCTGCATTAGACAGGTATCTGCTCCCTCCTCCCCCTGAAAGGTGCCAAATGTGACAACGGAGGGGGGTAGGAATCCAAAAAGTGGAAGTTCCGTTTTTGGGTGGAACTCCACTTTATGGGCATTAAATTAAGTAAGGGAATGAAGGGTAAGAGACCCTCAAAAATGCCCAGCGCAAGAGGAGCGCTAAATATGAACCGAAGGTGCGGTTCCACCTATACTGAGCCCCTAGATTAATGGTTAAAGTGGTCAGTGAGCCACAATGGGTAACTGGGTTACCAAAGTTCACAGGGACTAAGAACCATGCAGAGTAAACAGCTAGAGAAAAAGCTATGTGAGCAGGATGGATCAAGGGTGACAATTAACACTAGAAAGAAAGGGACATTTTGATGTTAAGTTGTGGGATGAATTTGGGGTCAGGCACTACAACTAGTTAAGTTAAAACAGAGTAATGAGAGTTAAAACAGATTACTTCATATGTTGACAGAGAGGGAAGATGGGATGAGCACTATGGCTGCCTGTCTGATCAGAGAATCATAGAAGCTAGAGTATGTAAAGTATGGTATTACAATACATGGGATGCAAAGGCTATCAGAACAAAATAAAGAAAGCAGAAGTTAAGCAAGGAAATATTAAAAAGTTAAAAGAAAGTGAGAGAATGATATGCATGTATTGGTTTACAAATGGGAAAAATGTAAGCGATTTTAGAGAGATATTCGTGTATGTGTGTGAATGCTGGGACCTTTAGTTCTATCTCTTGTGTCTGTCATCTGTCCCCGAGCGATCAGAGGTGAGGGGGAGGCCATCCACCCCCTCGCGATCGCTTCCAGCCAATGAGAATCTTCCTCTGCTGCTTTATAGTAAACAGCGGGAGAGGAAGTGATGTCATCTCTACTCGGCTCGGTATTTTCCGTTCCGGCGCCGAAGAGAGAAGACATCTGAGTAAGTGCACCAACACAACACACACAGTAAAAACACACCAGGCACACTTTAAACCCCTCAATCACCCCCTAATCACGCCCCCCCCCCCCCCCATCACAGTGACACCAAGTAGTTTTTTTTTTTTCTGATTACTGCATTGGTGTCAGTTTGTGACAGTTAGTGTGGTAGGGCAGTTAGTGTTAGCCCCCTTTAGGTCTAGGGTACCCCCCTAATAAAGTTTTAACCCCTTGATCACCCCCCGTCGCCAGTGTCACTAAGCGATCGTTTTTCTGATCGCTGTATTAGTATCACTGGTGACGCTAGTTAGGGAGGTAAATATATAGGTTCGCCGTCAGTGTTTTATAACGTTAGGGACCCCCATACACTACCTAATAAAGGTTTTAACCCCTTGATTGCCCCCTAGTTAACCCTTTCACCAGTGATCACCGTATAACTGTTACGGGTGACGCTGGTTAGTTTATTTTTTATAGTGTCAGGGCACCCGCCGTTTATTACCTAATAAAGGTTTAGCCCCCTGATCGCCCGGCGGTGATATAACTTAGGTTTTAGGGTCAGATAGGGTCTGCGTCGCCCCAGGCAGCGTCAGGTTAGCGCCAGTACCGCTAACACCCACGCACGCAGTATACACCTCCTTTAGTAGTATAGTATCTGAACGGATCAATATCTGACCCGATCAGATCTATACTAGCGTCCCCAGCAGTTTAGGGTTCCCAAAAACGCAGTGATAGCGGGATCAGCCCAGATACCTGCTAGCACCTGCGTTTTGCCCCTCCGCCCGGCCCAGCCCAGCCCAGCCCACCCAAGTGCAGTATTGAACGATCACTGTCACGTACAAAGCAGCGTTCGCAGAGTCAGGCCTGATACCTGCGATCGCTAACAGTTTTTTTGGTAGCGTTTTGGTAAACTGGCAAGCACCAGCGGCCTAGTACACCCCGGTCGTAGTCAAACCAGCGCTGCAGTAACACTTGGTGATGTGGCGAGTCCCATAAGTGCAGTTCAAGCTGGTGAGGTGGCAAGCACAAGTAGTGTCCACCAAGACAAACACAGGCCCGTCGTGCCCAGAATGCCCTTCCTGCTGCATTCGCCAATCCTAATTGGGAACCCACCACTTCTGCAGCACCCGTACTTCCCCCATTCACATCCCCAACCAAATGCAGTCGGCTGCATGAGAGGCATGTCCTCCCGAGTACCCCTACCCAACGCACCCCCTCCAAAAAAGATATCGTGTCTGCAGCAAGCGCGGATATAGGCGTGACACCTGCTATTATTGTCCCTCCTGTCCTGACAATCCTGGTCTTTGCATTGGTGAATGTTTTGAACGCTACCATACACTAGTTGAGTATTAGCGTAGGGTACAGCATTGCACAGACTAGGCACACTTTCACAGGGTCTCCCAGGATGCCATCGCATTTTGAGAGACCTGAACCTGGAACCGGTTACAGTTATAAAAGTTACAGTTATTAGTTATTTATTTATCTTGACAGCAAAAGTGTTTGCTCCCATGATATATAAAGCCGTGACTCCAGCGGAGGTGATATATGCCGAAGCATGGGGGCAGCAGGGGCGGAGGAGCGATTTGCTCCTAACTTTTGGGGCGGATACCCCCATGCTTCGGCATATATAAATGGTGCATATATGCTCATGATTAGAAGTGGGTGGATGAAGGGAGGTATTCTAATGGTGGGCATACCCACCAATCAATCTCTTTTTTTTCTTTCAGCCCACAGGCTGCATGAAAAAAAAAAAAAAAGAAAAAAAAAAAAGGATTACAATATATGCCCAACAAGGACCAGCAACGTACTGGTATGTTGCTGGACTTTGAGTGGTTATACCAGAATGATGCCTGCAGGTTTAGGTATCATCTTGGTATCAGTCTTTTCAGCCAGCGGTCGGCTTTTATGTCAAATCAATCCTAGCGGCTAAGTAGCCTCTAGACTGCTTTTACAAGCAGCAGGGGGGGGAATGTCCCCCCCTCCCACCGTCTTCCATGTTTTTCTCTGGCTCTCCTGTCCCAACAAGGAACCTGAGAATGCAGCCGGTGAATCTGCCAGCTGACCATAGAGCTGATCAGAGACCAGAATGGCTCCAATCATCTCTATGGCCTAAGAAACCGGAAGCTACGAGTATTTCATGACTTAGATTTCGCCGGATGTAAACAGCGCCATTGGGAAATTGGGAAAGCATTTTATCACACTGATTTTGGTGTGGTCAGATGCTTTGAGGGCAGAGGAGAGATCTAGGGTCTAATAGACCCCATTTTTTTCAAAAAAAGAGTACCTGTCACTACCTATTGCTGTCGGGGATATTTACATTCCCCGACATAACAATAAAAAAATAAAAAAATGAAAGGAACAGGTTAAAAATAAGATAAAAAAGCAAAAAAAAATAATAAAGAAAGAAAAAAGAAAAAAAAAAAAAGCACCCCCCCCTGCTCTCGCGCAAAGGCGAACGCAAGCGTTGGTCTGGCGCCAAATGTAAACAGCAATTGCACCATGCATGTGAGGTATCACCGCGAAGGTCAGATCGAGGGCAGTAATTTTAGCAGTAGACCTCCTCTGTAAATCTAAAGTGGTAACCTGTAAAGGCTTTTAAAGATGTATGTAGTTTGTCGCCACGGCACGTTTGTGTGCATTTTTAAAATATGTCATGTTTGGTATCCATGTACTCGGCCTAAGATCATCTTTTTTACTTCATCAAACATTTGGGCAATATAATGTGTTTTAGTGCATTAAAATTAAAAAAAGTGTGTTTTTTCCCCAAAAAATGCGTTTGAAAAATTGCTGCGCAAATACTGTGTGAAAAAAAAATGAAACAGCCACCATTTTAATCTGTAGGGCCTTTGCTTTAAAAAATATATAATGTTTGGGGGTTCAAAGTAATTTTCTTGCAAAAAAAAATTATTTTTTCATGTAAACAAATAGTGTCAGAAAGGGCTTTGTCTTCAAGTGTTTAGAAGAGTGGGTGATGTATGACATAAGCTTCTAAATGTTGTGCATAAAATGCCAGGACAGTTCAAAATCCCCCCAAATGACCCCATTTTGGAAAGTAGACACCCCAAGCTATTTGCTGAGAGGCATGTCGAGTCCATGGAATATTTTAAACTGTGACACAAGTTGAGGGAAAAAGACAATTTTCTTTTTCTTTTTGCACAAAGTTGTCACTAAATGATATATTGCTCAAACATGCCATGGTAATATGTGAAGTTACACCCCAAAATACATTCTGTTGCTTCTCCTGAGTACGGGGATACCACATGTGTTAGACTTTTTGGGAGCCTAGCCGCACACGGGACCCCAAAAACCAAGCACCACCTTCAAGATTTCTAAGGGTGTAAATTTTTGATTTCACTCCTCACTGCCTATCACAGTTTCGGAGGCCATGGAATGCCCAGATGGCACAACCCCCCCCCCCCAAAATGACCCCATTTTGGAAAGTAGACACCCCAAGCTATTTGCTGAGAGGTATGGCGAGTATTTTGCAGACCTCACTTTTTGTCACAAAGTTTTGAAAATTGAAAAAAGAAAAAAAAAAAAAAACATTTTTCTTTTCTTTCTTCATTTTCAAAAATAAATGAGAGCTGCAAAATACTCACCATGCCTCTCAGCAAATAGCTTGAGGTGTCTACTTTCCAAAATGGGGTCATTTGGGGGGTTTTGTGCCATCTTGGCATTTTATGGCCTTGGAAACTGTGATAGGTAGTGAGGAGTGAAATCAAAAATTTACGCCCTTAGAAATCCTGAAGGCGGTGCTTGGTTTTCGGGGCACCGTATGCAGCTAGGCTCCCAAAAAGTCCCACACATGTGGTATCCCCATACTCAGGAGAAGCAGCAGAATGTATTTTGGGGTGTAATTCCACATATGCCCATGGCATGTTTGAGCAATATATCATTTAGTGACAACTTTGTGCAAAAAAAAAAAAAGTTTGTCATTTTCCCGCAACTTGTGGCAAAATATAAAATATTCCATGGACTCAACATGCCTCTCAAATAGCTTGGGGTGTCTACTTTCCAAAATGGGGTCATTTGGGGGGGGTTGAACGGTCCTGGCATTTTATGGCCTTCAAAACTGTGATAGGTAGCGAGGAGTGAAATCAAAAATGTATGCCCTTAGAAATCCTGAAGGCGGTGATTGGTTTTCGGGGGCCCCGTACGCGGCTAGACTCCCAAAAAGTCCCACACATGTGGTATCCCCATACTCAGGAGAAGCAGCTAAATGTATTTTGGGATGCAATTCCACATATGACCATGGCCCGTGTGAGCAATATATCATTTAGTGACAACTTTTTGAAAAATCTCTTTTTTTGTCATTATTTGATCACTTGGGACAAAAAAAAATAATATTCAATGGGCTCAACATGCCTTTCAGCAATTTCCTTGGGGTGTCTACTTTCCAAAATAGGGTCATTTGGGGGGTGGGGGGGGGGGTTGTACTGTCCTGCCATTTTAGCACCTCAAGAAATGAGATAGGCAGTCAAACTAAAAGCTGTGTACATTCCAGAAAATGTACCCTAGTTTGTAGACGCTATAACTTTTGCGCAAACCAATAAATATATACTTATTGACATTTTTCACCAAAGACATGTGGCTGAATACATTTTGAACTAAATGTATGACTAAAATTGAGTTTATTGGATTTTTTTTTTATAACAAAGTAGAAAATAGTTTTTTTTTCTAAATTTTCGGTCTTTTTCCGTTTATAGCGCAAAAAATAAAAACCGCAGAGGTGATCAAATACCATCAAAAGAAAGCTCTATTTGTGGGAACAAAAGGACGCAAATTTTGTTTGGGTACAGCATTGCATGACCGCGCAAATAGCAGTTAAAGCGACGCAGTGCCAAATTGTAAAAAGTGCTCTGGTCAGGAAGGGGGTAACTCCTTCCGGCGCTGAAGTGGTTAAAAAAGGTAAATTAAGTAAAATGTTCTAATTTAAGGAAATATATCTCTGGGTATATATTAGGATTAGGGTGTGATATTGAATTTATCATTTGAGTATGAATTTCTAATATGAGTTTTAACAATTTTATTATTAATATAGATATACTGAAACTGGTTTAGACAACCTTTGGTTGGAAATTAAATCCAGGTTAATGGGGAAATTTGTAATGAATGAGATTAGTTTAGATTAAGATAACAATTTTGTAATTTTACATTTATACAATAAGCCCTTATTGAGAGATGGATGGGATACATAAGAAGTTTTTCTAAAAAAATTAAATCTTAAGGTCTGATAATAACTTGATGTGCGGTCCATGATGTGAGAGTAATAATAAATAAAACTTAAATATAACAGACCCATCACTTCAAGTCCACACAACATGTTAGGATTAATCCCACCTGCAGCCAGTTGTTTTATAGTTTTTGATGTGGCTGAGTGCTTTCTGGTCCATCATACAGATTGCCAGGAAAAAGTTGTCTATTTTGAAACATGAAACTGGAGTTCTTACACAAACAGCATGATAGAAAACAAGCCATTGTAATATATTTATGCAAGCTGGACACAGTAATGAATGGTTCATCCCTATAGAGTTGTAGCTTTATGCAAAGGTGCTATCAAAGTTACAGACATTATTTTGGTCAAATGTTTTTAATGGTCCCACATTCTGCGCAGCAAATATACAGCTAACTAAATGTTTGTCTAATGAAAGGTTCAAAATATGAATTTGTTTATGTATAAATCTAACAATGAAAAATGTGTACATTTGAATCCAGCCACCTTATTGCCTCTATTGGAGGAGGCTGGACACAAAGGAAGCCACACGTGTTAAATTTATGACATAGGAATCAGCTGCTGTGAGCCCAGTGCAGGACACACTCCCTGAAGACCCAGATATTACATTTTTTGTAGATTTGATCCCGGTTTTATACTGAGGATGGCAATGCCCATACTGAGTATGCAGTTTATCACCCAGAAGGATACTCTGTATTTAGAGTCATTGGGTCCTTTTTCCCTAGCTCCAGAAGCAGAGCGTCATGTTTTAGCAAAGCCTGTGAGCTATAAAAAGAGTATATATTTATATAGATAGTCGAGATATAGAGAGCTTTTGGTTCCATTGGAAGGACCAGAAGTTTGTTTTTACTTCGGCAGGTAAACCAATCAAGCATGCCAAGTTAATTTGATTGGCTGTTTTTAGCCTTCCAGGTTCTTGCCGAGGTAGCCATACTAACATTAAAACTCACACATGGAAGCAGACCAGGCGACTAAGGATGCTGCATTTACAGCCCCGGACACTTGCTGGGTCTGTGCAACTCACAGATTCCACCCTAGTTCTGGCCCAGTATAGCTGGGATTAATAATTCAACTTTAAGGACCCCAGAACGAGAAGAACAAGTGGTCCACAGAGGACAACTTCTTATGAAACAGGACTTTGGAAATTTATGTCTGCCAGCCACTCTTTTCCCTCCAGCTTGACACATGGACCATGTCATCAGTCACAAGCAGTTATGGCTGCCTTAGTAAATGAGCGTGGGATAGAGCCAGGGTTCTCCACAGTTGTTTTTATAACATACCACTTCTTGTTTTACCTGTTACTAAAGGTGTTACTAAAAGCTGAACATCCCTTCCTAAGATTATAAAAAGATATATCCAGATGCCCAAGTCAGGATCTTACGAGTATGCATTTTGTCTGTATGGACATGTTTACCGGATGTCTAGAGGCAAATGCTACTGCAAAGGCCACAGTAAAAAGTGTTATCAGAAGTAGTTTGTAAGTACAGAGTGCAGAATCTACAGAGAGTAACAGAGGAAATCATTTTTATAGTAGAGTCTGTACTAGAAGTTTTGAGGTTTTAATTTTACACTCCCTACTGTCTATAATGTAGCGGACAAAGTAGAGTAAGAAACTAGAAAACTTTTTCCTGAATGTTTTCTTATATTTTATCAAGCCCCTAAGGGGATGTTGGACTCTCTCCCTATGGGATTTGGTTTGGGAGTGTGTTACTCACTTGCTTATATTAGGAAATTATATATAGGACATGTTTGGAGATTCAATAAAGCATCTATATCATGTACAAGTTGTGCAAAACTTGAAGGAAAAGTCACCTGGATCCACACCAGACACTGCAAAAATCACTAAATTAAAGAAATCTCTGTTTGATTTGTTTCCCTCTTGCGATCACAGTCTAGGGTACTTTTTGATTCAATTACTTTAATTGTAAGGGATAGATTAGATAGATGGATAGAAAAATATAATGTGATTTGAAAAGTAGTTTAGCCATATTGAAGCCATATTTGTCTTTTGTGCATCTTCCATTTCATGTAGAATTGTCTGTGTTTACATGTGCTGATAAGTCAGCATGCCAACAATTAAGCTAGAAGGCCATTCTGGCCACAGGAGTGTACAGCCAGTACTCTGTAAATATGTCTTATCAATCATTTATTTTTCACAATGAAAAGTCATTTTGTAATGAAAAAGCCGCTCAGCTATTATTTTCTCCACAATGGAGTTTTTGCCTCTTTGGCCAGGACTACCTCCACCTAAGCATGTGGAGGTTCCAGGTTAAAGGTGACAGCAGGTGTGGTTAGTGATCAAAATATTGATCAAAAGAGGGGAGACTGTAATGAAAATTTGTAAGTTCTGTAAATAATTGTATTCTATTTTGTATGTATTGCACACTGCCCTCACTGTGCACTAATAATGTTTTCATTACATGTTTGCATTCTTTCGAGTCCTGATTAGAATTAGCCTGCCTATGTAACGCCCCTTGTTACCATAAATGTACAATTGTAATATTAATGTGATACCTATGTAATCATGTGTAAAAAAAACCTTCAATTGCGTCATAATAAAGCAGAACAGTTATTTGGAAAGATGCTGAGTGTATCTTTTGTGTCTGTTCCCTACTGCAGTAGTTCTTATTCATTTGGAACCACTAATCAATATGAGGATAGGAGTTGCCTATCATTAAAATGTCCAACTCAACTGTTTTTTTTTCCAGATAGCATAAGGGAGAATTATAACCCGTCAGTTTTATTTTTTTACCATCTGTGTCCCTTGGGGAGATTTCCATTCACTTCCTGTCCCAAAGTCAAAACATGGGTGAGGGAATCCCTGGTTGTCACCAGAACTAGTGTCCCTACTGAAAGATTTTCCCTATTACTGCTCTAGTGACAGACAACCCAAAATTTGAGATTTTCTTTAACTTTCACACTAGGTAATAACGGTTGACACATTGAAAGGATGAATCCCTAATGGGGGAACAGACAGCAATAAAAACCGACCAAACCCTGTTTCACAAACCCAGGCTTGTTTCTGGTATGTTATTTAGTGAACGAGCCACCACAAAAAGCCACCATCAGTCTAAAAGGAGTATGGCATTCTGATCCAATCAAGTTGGCACCTGCAGCACTTTTCCATGCACCCCCCCTTTCTCTGGTAGTTATGACTAAGGCCTTATCGGCTGAAACGCTTCAACTAACTTAATCCGCGTTTGTTCAATGTGGCTATTCAATAAAAAGAAGAAATTTTAAGAGCAACAACCGGAGTGCGGATCATTTTTTCTACATTTCCCTTTCTCTACGGGTGAAATATTCGAAAAGCCTCCAAAAATGTCACAGCCTTATCTTAACACTTCCTTCACACCTAGATCAGTGACCTCTGACGGTACGTAGGAACTCACCCAATATGATGTCCTGCAAACTAATTAGGTAATCCACTCTACTTTGATGGCGAAGGTTGAGATCCTAAAATCAGATTTTACTATACTGCACCAAGACATACTGTATGTCAGATAATGGAGAGAACTACTTTTGCTGAAACCCACATCAGTACGTTGGAGTACACAGTTAATCCTCTTCTTCCTCAAGTAAGGAACCCAAATGGCAAATTTAAAGTAGTGGAGGACAAGGCTGATGATTTAGAGAACAGGCTGTGTTGCAATAACTTGTCAGGGCGAGTGTGGAGGGAACGAATCTTGCTGGCTTTTTGGGACACTGGTTACTTTAAGAGTTAAGCTGCGATAATTGCTCCCAATGCTTTATAATGTGCAAGGGGCTCATAGGATCCCAGGTAGATTGCACCCCCCCCCCCCACATCTTATTGTGCTATGCCTGCTCAACTACAGAGACAAACACTGTGAGGGCAGCAAGAACCAAGGGCACATGTTAATACTGTGGTTTCTCTGTATCCAAATTACTTTATGCAAGTCCACAGGCTCCGTGCCTAGTTATAGCCAGTTAAGCAAAAGCTATGCTTACTGGATATACAGTACTCTGATTTTTCCAGTTAAGTTGTGGGCGATTTACAGTTGCCAAATGCAATTCTTTATCATAACAGAAATTGTTATTTCCTGGGTGGAGTCCATGCCAACCAGAGTGCCTTTTTTCCCCGGTGTCAACCAACCCAAGATGCAGAGACTGCTGCAAAGCTCACTTTTTCTACAAAGGATTCACTACAAAGTTATTTCACTTCCATACAAATGCGCTAGCATGTTTGAGTTCCTGAAACCAAATTACATGTTCTTTGTTTGCAGGAGATCTGGATCCAAGATACCTGACATTAAAACATACTGGGTTGCCCAAAGCAATCTACCTATTCCAACTATGCCCATGGGGTTTCAATAGGGATTTACTAGCAGATTTTATTTGAACGCATTGACTCTGAATCTTATTAATCGGCAAATATGTTATTATCCACCGCAAACTGTTTAACACCTTGATAATGCTGATGGCGCTCTATGTTTCTCATACTTATTCAAGGAGGGAAGAACCAAAATATCACAATTTCCTAAGGGTACTCCTAGGGAATTTTTACTTCGTACTTGATCTGCCCCCAGACAAACTTTGCCTTTACAGTTAGAGTCTAAGTGTCAAATGGTGTATGACTTAAGGCCACATGGATATCTGGCGGTGAAAATATCCCACCATTAGCAAATTCTCCTTACAGAGATTCATCTAGAATTGACTATGATCTGACCACCCAGGACCTTATGTATTACACATCTTACCTTCAGACCTACCCTCGGGGCCACAAACGAGGCCCTATTATGAGGTAGTGGTGTTTTGGATGTACAATTCAACTATGCTTGCTAGCAAAGCTTGGTACACTTATGCACCTGTTAAAAGAGTATGTGACTGGAGGATTTGGGAAGAAATAAATGTTTTAAAATGATAAAGCACTAGGCGTAGATTTTGTTCTCTACATGCAGCAAAGTGCCATCTTAAGAGCATTAGAAGCCCCCGGACAATACAGTGCACTGGGGCTCTGTCTACACAATCATGCACGACCGAACATCAAATGCAGCTTTACTGTGCCTGTGAATGCAGCCTCACTGTGTGCGTGAATGCAGCCTTACTGTGCCCATCATTGCAGCCTCACTGTGCCCATGAATACAGTCTCACTGTGCCCACAATTGCACCCTCACTGTGCCCATGAATACAGCATCGCTATGCCAATTAATAGTGACTCACCATTTCCTGGTAACACACACACACACACCCCTGGCATCTCCTCCTGTGTATCACGGAGCTGGCTGGGTCTGTGTTTGGCGGACGTGCTGTAACAAGGTCCCGGCCCCCCTAGACTGGCTCGTGTAATAGGCGGAACACTGATTCAATCTACTATTACACGAGCCGGTCTATGGGGGTGGGACCTTGTTACAGCGCGACCGCCGAACACAGACCCAGCCAGCTCCGCGATACACAGGAGGAGGAGGAGAGAGGGAAAGAGCGGAGCGCTGCAGCCACAACTCAAAGTGGCCCTGGCTGGGGTCGCTGAGCAGGTGGGGCGCCCCCAGGCAAGTGGGGCCCCCGGGCAACTGCCCAGCGTGCCCATTTGAAGATTATATATCTGGGAACTTTTTAATAAGTCCACTGAGGGGGGACGCAAGCGCTTTGTGGCCATACCTAACTGTATATATTCCAGGTGAGAGTACATCTGGAGGAGGGCATTCATGTCACTTATATTAATAATGGCACAGAATGGTGGTGATTGAAAACAAATTTGACACTGACAGAACACAGAAAATTTGAGTTTTGGCTGTGCAGCGATAGAACATTGGGACTTATTTTTTTATACATTTTTGTTTTATTACATATATATCTTTTGTGCAGAATTTGTTTATTAATTTTGAATTATTTGGTTTTATGGTTATGTGGATTACAAAATTGTATTATGGGGAAAGATGTGATGTGAAGCGCGGCACCTACTGATAACAAACTAACCAGGCCTAAGTATCAAACTTAAAGTGGCCATAGATGGATCGAAATTTGGCCGGTTCAGTAGGGACTGACTGAATTTTGATCCATGTGTGGTCACGGCAGTTGAACAAAAGTCTATCTACGGAATGACTTCTGTTAAACTACCCCGTCGGATAAAAGCCGCTTGATCAGTGGCTGCAGCGCTGATCTGTGCATTCTGGCAGCGGGGCAGTCTAGCTGCTGTCAGAATACAATAGCGCAGTGGGGAGGATTCCCCATACACCTCGAATGTGTGGATGGGGAAATCAATTCAGTTTATTTTTCGTTCAGCCTGCTAATATACCCAAAAGTATTGCTAGGTTTACCCATTATTAAGCTTTCATGTACATGTATCTGATGCTAGGTCTACCGTCTAAAGCACAGTTTGTCAGAGTGTGCAGTGTATAATTGCCAGGCAGCCCACAGGCTGGCAACTGTCAAACTTCAGGCGACCTGTAATTAGCTTTGGGAAATTTCTTACATCTGTATTTGAGACGGAGACTCAGAGGCGTATCTAGCGAAAAAAGGCACCTATGGCAAGCACTGAAACTGCGCCCCTGTCAAAAAATTTGAAACCCATCTTTCAGATAACCTTAGCAGAAAAGACAGCTAACAAAATGACAAACTAAGCTCTTCAATCTTTCAATTAACAAATTATGGATTGGCACTACATAAAAATTGCAACTGCACCTTCCTTGCTTTCACTAATGCAAACTGGTCTATGATGTGCTCAAAGTCTTTTTTTTCTGCTTCTACTCTTTCTACACTCAGCACACACACACACTCACAATAGTCCGCAGGCACACACTGATACAAAAATCACTGATGATACCAACACTGGCACTCAGTCATTAAAATACATTGGTGCACACAGTAACTCATAAAAAAACAAACAATGACACACACACACACTCAGTGCACACACATAATCATTAACATACA
Source organism: Aquarana catesbeiana (assembly GCF_042186555.1). NCBI lineage: Eukaryota > Metazoa > Chordata > Amphibia > Anura > Ranidae > Aquarana > Aquarana catesbeiana. The sequence continues at coordinate 91,878,289 of NC_133325.1, forward strand.
CTGACATACATACCTGTATGATGTCAGTGTAACTGTATGTCTTTGTGTGTGTGTATATATATAAATATATATATTACAGGAGGAGACGGTCAGAGACTGCAGGCATGGTACAGGAGACGGTCAGAGACTGCAGACGTGGTACAGGAGACGGTCAGAGACTGCAGACGTGGTACAGGAGACGGTCAGAGACTGCAGACGTGGTACAGGAGACGGTCAGAGACTGCAGACGTGGTACAGGAGACGGTCAGAGACTGCAGACGTGGTACAGGAGACGGTCAGAGACTGCAGACGTGGTACAGGAGACGGTCAGAGACTGCAGACGTGGTACAGGAGACGGTCAGAGACTGCAGACGTGGTACAGGAGACGGTCAGAGACTGCAGACATGGTACACGAGACGGTCAGAGACTGCAGACATGGTACACGAGACGGTCAGAGACTGCAGACATGGTACACGAGACGGTCAGAGACTGCAGACATGGTACAGGAGACGGTCAGAGACTGCAGACGAGGTACAGGAGAGGGTCAGAGACTGCAGACATGGTACAGGAGAGGGTCAGAGACTGCAGACATGGTACAGGAGAGGGTCAGAGACTGCAGACATGGTACAGGAGAGGGTCAGAGACTGCAGACATGGTACAGGAGAGGGTCAGAGACTGCAGACATGGTACAGGAGAGGGTCAGAGACTGCAGACATGGTACAGGAGAGGGTCAGAGACTGCAGACATGGTACAGGAGAGGGTCAGAGACTGCAGACATGGTACAGGAGAGGGTCAGAGACTGCAGACATGGTACAGGAGAGGGTCAGAGACTGCAGACATGGTACAGGAGCTCAAAGACTGCAGTTTCTGGCTTACCAACAGTCTATTTTCCAAGCACAATTAGTAAGATAATAAATGGTTAAAAAGTCTGTGAAGATCCAAGCCTGACCAGCCCAAATCCTGAAAGGCCATATAAAAACCAAACAAATCAAATCATCAGGAATACTGTGTCACACTTTTGCAGCGTCTTCCAGAAGTCTAAGCATCAGTATGCTCACCTGTCCTGTGTGCAGTGTAAATAGATAAAGAGAAGAGTGAGGGAATAATTTTCTAACCAGTGTGGGTGCTGGCTGATCTGCATACAGGACGGGTGAGCTGGTGCTGCTGCTTAGACTTCTGCAGCTGTGACACAGTGTGAGAGAGAGAGACCCATCTCCTGATATCACCTTTGCCATGAGCACTCCTCCATCCTCATTATGTCAGAAACAACGGGAGCTCCTCCTGGTATCAGCTCTGTAATGAGCTCCCACCTTCTCCTGTCCTCACCTTACCTATGATCTCCCTCCCCCGGTCAGCCTGTATCACTCACCTGTTCTGCTTGATGGTGTCTTTCAGAGCAGCACAGGCCACAGCGTCCCCCCTCCTCCCGGGCATGGTGCTGAGGCTCCCAGAGAGTGGGTGACAGACACCTCCGAGCTCTGCGCCCTCAGGACTGAGGGAACCAACACCATCAGCAGCATGCAACAGGCGGCAGCCATCTCTCTTGTTATGTGATGGCAGTCGGCAGTCAGCTGACACTTCTGAGGGCACTGATTGGCTAGGACTCCCCTGCTATCTACTTAGCTCGTAGCTGGCTGCTACATCCCTCCCAGCATACTGTGTGGGCGGCACCGGGTGAGAGCGGAGCGGTTCAAGTTTTTTAGAGGGGGGTCAGACACCTCAGCCCAGTTCATCCATGCCCAAAAATTATTTTTCTGGAAACAACCCGGGACGGCCGCAGGTCCAAAACCCGGGAATGTCCCAACAAAATTGTAACTGTTGCTGGCAAGTATGTGATAAGTGCCTTGCTGCCCAGCCACTCATGAGCGCCCCCTTCACATGGCGCCCATGGCACTTGCCATATCTGCCATACCCTGGATACGCCACTGCGGAGACTGATTTATTTTCCAGGTGTCAGACAGAAGTACAAAAAAAAAAATCTTTTCATTTACAATTTAATGGCTGTCAGGCAGAACAGTAAAATCTTCCTAATAGGGACAAAGACAGCAATAAAAAACACATTTTCCAACAGAGCAAGGCAGGATTTTATTGCCACCAATATCTTAAGGAGGTTTTCCACTTCTTGTGAAAACATACAGCAGTTAAAACTGACACATTCTTGCTTTAACCAAAACCACAAGAAAAGTTTGTGGGTTTTTAGGGCATGCATGCTAAGTAATCTAAGTAATGTGCAACTACAAGACTATCAAATGTTATATGCCAGAGCATCCACGGTAGGAGTACATATAAAAATGGATAGATTAAAATGGTTCTAAAGAATTAGGGTTATTTTAATGCATTCTAGCGATGTGCACGAGCGGAGCTGCTGTCTCTCTCCTTCATGGGACAAATTGATAGCAGCAGGAGCTATTGGCTCCCTTTGCTATCAAACAAATCCTGTGACACAGAAGTGGGGGGGTGAGGCCAAGTCCCGCTGTCTGTGTCAATGGACGCAGCAGCGGGGCTCGGGAGCAAGCACGCATAGGTGCCCCCATGGAAATCTTTCCATGGGGGCACCCGACGAAGATGAGAGGCCTGAAGCGCTGGCAAGGGACCCCAGAAGAGCATCAGGGCTATCAAATATTATATACCCTTCAAAAAGATCACAGGACTCCGAACAATGCCTCTGCCCTTATATAAGCTGTCCAGCTGCTTAAATAACTAAAAAAACAGTGCATCCGGCCAGTAATCACAGCACTTCACTTTTTCCACATTTTGTTATGTTACAGCCTTATTCCAAAGTGGAATAAATTCATTATTGTCCTCAAAATTCTACAATACCCCATAATGACAACGTGAAATAAGTTTGTTTGGAATCTTTGCAAGTCTATTTAAAAAAAAAAAAAATCTAATAAATCTCATGTACATACAGTGAGGGAAAAAGTATTTGATCCCCTGCTGATTTTTGCCCACTGAAAGAGAAATGATCAGGTCTATAATTTTAATGGTAGGTTTATTTTAAACAGTGAGAGAGAACAAAAAAATCCAGAAAAACGCATTTCAAAAAAGTTACAAATTGATTTGCATTGTAACCACTTAAGGACCAGCCTCGTTTTGGATTTTAGATGTTTACATGTTTAAAGCAGTTTTTTTTGGTAGAAAATTACTTAGAACCCCCAAAAATTATATATTGTTTTTTTTCTAACACCATAGAGAATAAAATGGCAGTCATCGCAATACTTTTTTTTTTTGCACCGTATTTGCGCAGCGGTCTTATAAGCGCACTTTTTTTGGAAAAAAAAGCACTTTTTTGAATAAAAAAAATTAGACAACAGTAAGGTTAGCCCGATTTTTTTAATATTGTGAAATATAATGTTATGCCAAGTAAATTGATACCCAACATGTCACGCTTCAAAATTGAGCCCGCTCGTGGAATGGCATCAAACTTTTACCCTTAAAAATCTCCATAGGTCGACATTTAAAAAATTCTACAGGTTGCATGTTTTGCGTTACAGAGGAGGTCTAGGGCTAGAATTATTACTCTCGATCTACCGGTCGCGGCGATACCTCACATGTGTGGTTTGACCACCGTTATCATGTGCGGGTGCTACTCACGTATGCGTTTGCTTCTGCGCGCGAGCTCGTCGGGACAGGGCGCTTTAAAAATTTTTATTTTTTTATTTTATTTTTACTTTATTTTATTTATTTTTTCACTGTTTAAAAAAAAAATAAAAATTTGGATCACTTTTATTCCTATTACAAGGAATGTAAACATCCCTTGTAATAGAAAAAAGCATGACAGGTCCTCTTAAATATGAGATCTGGGGTCAAAAAGTCCTCAGATCTCATATTTAGATTTCACTGCAAAAAAAAGTCGTTTAAAAAAATGACACAAAAAAAAATTGTGCCTTTAAGACAAGTGGGCGGAGCTAACGTAATGACGTCGCTCCAGCCGTCCTATGGTATGGTGACGGGTGGGGGCCATCTTAGCCTCACTCGTCTCCATACTGAGGAAGTGAAATGATCCGATCGCCTCCGCTGCTACCGACGGCTCCGGTAAGCGGTGGAGGGTGCGAGAGAGCGGCGGGAGGGGGGGTGGCACCTCTCCCTCCGCCGATAACGGTGATCTCGTGGCGAACCCGCCGCAGAGACCACTGTTATCGTGTACAGAACCGCCGGCCCTAAAGATGGATACCTCGGTTGTGGCAGCAGCTGCTGCCGTTACCGAGCTAGCCATCTTTAAATTAATGACGTATATATACAGTGGCCGGTCGGTGAGTGAGATAAGTATTTGACCCCTTCGCAAAACATGACTTAGTACTTGGTGTCAAAACCCTTGTTGGCAATCACAGAGGTCAGACGTTCCTTGTAGTTGGCCACCAGGTTTGCACACATCTCTGGAGGGATTTTGTCCCATTCCTCTTTTCAGATCCTCTCCAAGTCATTAAGGTTTCGAGGCTGACGTTTGGTAACTTGAACTTTCAGCTCCCTCTACATATTTTCTATGGGATTAAGGTCTGAAGACTGGCTAGGCCACTCCAGGACCTTAATGTGCTTCTTCTTGAGCCACTCCTTTGTTGCCTTAGCCGTGTGTTTTGGGTCGTTGTCATACTGGAATACCCACCCAGGACCCATTTCCAATGCCCTGGCTGAGGGAAGGAGGTTCACACCCAAGATTTGATGGTACATAGCCTTGTCCATCGTCCCTTTGATGCAGTGAAGTTGTCCTGTCCTCTTAGCAGAAAAACACCCCCAAAGCAAAAGGTTTCCACCTCCATGTTTGACAGTGGGGATGGTGTTCTTGGGGTCATAGGCAGCATTCCTTCTCCTCCAAACATGGCGAGTTGAGTTGATGCCAAAGAGCTTGATTTTGGTCTCATCTGACCACAACACTTTCATCCAGTTCTCCTCTGAATCATTCAGATGTTCATTAGCAAACTTCAGACAAGCCTGTACATGTGCTTTCTTGCGCAGGGGGACCTTGTGGGCGCTGCAGGATTTCAGTCCTTCACGGCATAGTATGTTACCAATTGTTTTCTTAGTGATTATGGTCCCAGCTGCCTTGAGATAATCGACAAGATTCTCCCGTGTAGTTCTGGGCCGATTCCTCACCGTTCTCATGATCATTGAAACTCCACGAGGTGAGATCTTGCATTGAGCCCAGACCGAGGGAGATTGAAAGTTATTTTGGGTTTCTTACATTTGCGCCAACTGTTGTCACCCTCACACCAAGCAGCTTGGCGATTGTCTTGTAGCCCATTCCAGCCTTGTGTAGGTCTACAATCTTGTCCCTGACATCTTTGGACAGTTCTTTGGTCTTGGCCATGGTGGAGAGATTAGAATCTGATTGATTGCTTCTGTGGACAGGTGTCTTTAATACAGGTGACAAGCTGAGATTAGGAGCACTCCCTTTAGGCTGGGTTCACACTGGTCCGACAAACGCTCCGACAGTGGGAGCTCATGTCGCATGACGTGTGAAATCCAATGTTTCCCCATGGGAGCCGTCCTAACTGGTCCGACACAAGTCGTTCCGACTTTAGAAATGCTCCCTGTACTACTTTGGTCCGACTTTGATCCTACTTCAGCCTATTGACTATCATTGAAGTCGGATCAAAGTCGGATCGCCGTCTCGCATGATCCGACTTCGGCACGTGACTTGTGCTCAGATGATCTTGAGGGGGAACTCCGCGCCAAATTTTAAATAAAAAAACGGCATGGGTCCCCCCCCCCCCAAGGGCATACCAGGCCCTTAGGTCTGGTATGGACCTTGAGGGGAACCCCCTACGCCGAAAAAAACGGCGTGGGGGTCCCCCCCAATCCATACCAGACCCTTATTCGAGCACGCAGCCCGGCTGGTCAGGAATGGGGGTGGGGACGAGCGAGCGCCCCCCTCCTGAACTGTACCAGGCCGCATGCCCTCAACATGGGGGGGTTGGTGCCTTGGGGAGGGGGGCGCGCTGCGGCCCCCCCCACCCTAAAGCACCTTGTCCCCATGTTGATGAAGACAAGGGCCTCTTCCCGACAACCCTGGCTGTTGGTAGTCAGGGTCTGCGGGCGGGGGGCTTATCGGAATCCGGGAGCCCCCTTTAATAAGGGGGCCCCCAGATCCCGGCCCCCCACCCTATGTGAATGAGTATGGGGTACATCGTACCCCTACCCATTCACCTGGAGGAAAAAAGTGTCAATTAAAAAAAAAAACACTACACAGATTTTTAAAGTAATTTATTAGACAGCTCCGGGGGTCTTCTTTCGTCTTCGGGGGTCTCTCCGGTTCTTCTCCGCGCTCTCCAGGTCTTCCAGACCCAAGGGCCTGGTATGCTCTTGGAGGTGGAACCCATGCCGGTTTTTTATTTAAAATTTGGCGCAGAGTTCCCCCTAAAGATTCATACCAAACACAGTGCCGGGCATTGGCGGGGATCCAAGTCCGATCCCCGTTCATTGAAAGTCGGACACATGCCGGCTTCATGTCGCAGGGCAAAGTCGGATCCAAAGTAGGACGGCTGTCGTGTCGCACCAGTGTGAACCCAGCCTTAAGGAGAGTGCTCCTAATCTCAGCTCGTTACCTGTATAGAAGACACCTGAGAGCCAGAAATCTTGCTGCTTGATAGGGGATCAAATACTTCTTTCACTCATTAAAATGCAAATCAATTTATAACTTTTTTGAAATGCTTTTTTCTGGAGTTTTTTGTTATTCTGTCTCTCACTGTTAAAATAAACCCACCATTAAAATTATAGACTGATCATTTCTTGTCAACGGGCAAACATACAAAACCAGCAGGGGATCAAATACATTTTCCCTCACCAAGTATTCACAGCTTTTGCTCAGTACTTTGTTGAAGCACCTTTGGCACCAATTACAGCCTCAAGTCTTTTTGAGTATGATGCTACAAGCTTGGCACACCTATTTTGGGCAGTTACTCCCATTCTTCTTTGCAGGACCTCTCAAACGCCATCAGATTGGGTGGGGAGCATCGGTGCACAGACCATTTTCAGATCTCTTAAGAGATGTTCAATCGGGTTCAAGTCTGGGCTCCTGCTGGGCCACTCAAGGACATCAGGAATGCATTTCAAAGGAGTACCTTCTTCCTCAGAGTCTACTCTGTAGACTCTGAGGAAGATACTCCTTCAAAATGTGTCAGTCAGCAGCATTCCTGATGTCCTCCCCTTTGCTATCTGGAGACTGTTGGTTTCAGGACTGATTGCCACAATTTGATGGCTTTTACAAGCAGTTACTCTCCACATGTTTGTTAGTAGTTTTTATCTTGTTTTTACTAATAAATTGTATTTGGATAATGCACGAGGCTGATGCGCCCTCTTCTTTTTATGACTATTAGGATATCCCCAAACATGGAGGGCAGCAAGGCCAGATACACTATCCCTTGGGTTATAGACCACTCGGTCATCACACTAATGCGCAAGAGTGTTTGTTTGCTGTTACCAGCAATATAAAATGGACAGGTGTTCTAATCCCTCTCCACTTTATCCAAAAAAAAAAAAAAACAGATGTTGACAGAAGCGGATGTAAATGGATGATCATCCATTTACATCAGTTTTTCCATAGAGATACATTGATGTCCATCTGTCAACAGATGGATGAAAAACAGACAAAATGGTCCGCATGTGTGAAAGAGGCCTTAGTTATACATTAAGTGTACAATTGTAAAGTATTTATTCAAATTCTTTGATGTGTTATTTAGAATGCATATCTTGTTTCCGTCATTGTGATATGTTGTAAAAGTAAATTTTACCCAATGGGAGCAATAAAAGGCTTGCTCATTAGCTTATTCTAAACAGCTTGCACTATGGAATGACGTTTTAAAGCATGGGCATAGAAAAACAATTCTTAGGAACAAGTGCATTTCATTGGCACAACAAACCACATGCAACAATCCAAGTCAGGTAGAACAGATATTCAAAGTGGGTATGTATAAGGCTACTTTCACACTGAGGTGCTTTACAGGCACTACAGCGCTAAAAATAGAGCCTCCATAGCGCCTGTAAAGAGCCTCTCCAGTGTGAAAGCCTGAGTGCTTTCACACTGGAGCGGTGCGCTTGCAGGACGGTAAAAAAAAGTCCTGCAAGCAGCATCTTTGCAGCGGTGTAGGAGCATACACTGCTCCTAAAGTGCCCCTCTCCATTGAAATCAATAGGGCACTGGCATTTTGCCGGCGGTTTTAACCCTTTTTCGGCCGCTAGCGGGGGTTAAAAACGCCCCACTAGCGGCCGAATAGCGCCGCTAAAACAACGGTAAAGCGACGCTAAAATTAGCGTCGCTTTACAGCCGATGCCCGCCACAGTGTCAAAGTAGCCTAATGCAACCATATAGGAATTAACTGCCATTTATATTGATAATTTACAGTGCCATTTTTACATTACAAAACATAGTTCTCAATGGAATTAATTAGACATAGATAAATTAAATGCATGCAGGTTGCATTGATTCCCTTTCACATTTTACCACACGCGTTTTGATGCATTTCTATTGTGTTTTTGAGAAGTGTTTGTTGTCATGCGGGAGAAACCAGCAAAAACGCAACAGAAACTCAGGCACTGCACTTTGATGCGTTTCCGCTGCATTTCCACTGATCTCTAGCTGCTTGCTGCCCGGCCACCATCAAATGACGGCAGGACGGTGCGGCTCTCGTTCTGGGACGCTGTCACATGACGGCGTCCCAGAACGGAGGCACACAGCATTGCGATCGCAGCCGCGCCACAAGGACACGGCGTGACCCCGATCTCTAGAAAGATCACAGTACATGTAAACAAGGAAGTGCCGGTAATCAATCAGCGGCATCTCCACGCAAGGGGACATCTAGGAACGTAATCAGGGAACTGATCATCAGTGCCCTGATTATAATATTGCAAACTAGTGTCACAAATCAGTGCCCACCAATGCCAGCCATCAGTGCCCACCAGTGGCAGCAATCAGTGCCCACCAGTGGCAGCAATCAGTGCCCACCAGTGGCAGCAATCAGTGCCCACCACTGCTCACAAGTGCCATCAGTGCCCATTAGCGATGCCAGTCAGTGCCACCTATCAGTGCTGTCCATCAATGCCTATAACTGCTGTCAATCACAGCCCATCAGTAATGCCCATCAGTGCCACCAATCAATGCCCATCAGTACTGACTATCAGTGCCCACCAGTGCCACCTATTAGTGCCCAGTGCCACCTAACAGTGCCCATCAGTGCGGCTTATTAGTGCCTCCTTATCAGTGCCACCTAATCAGTGCCAATAAGTGCCACCTCATCAGTGCCCACCAGTTCAGCCTATCAGTGCCGCCTCATCAGCGCACATCAGTGAAGGCGAAAAAACTACTTGGTTACAAAATTTACTGACAGGAAAAAAAAGTAAAAACTTTTTTTTTTCAAAATGTTTGGTCTTTTTTTGTAAATAAAAAAACCCAGCAGCGATTAAATACCACCAAAAGAAAGCTCTATTTGTGTGAAGAAAATTATAAAAATGTGTTTGGGTACAGTGTAGCACGACCGCGCAATTATCATTCAAAGTGCGACAGCGCTGAAAGCTGAAAAATGGCTTGGGCAGTAAGGGGGTGTAAGTGCCAGGTAGGCAAGTGGCTAGGGAACCAAAAACGCAACCTGCTATAGGCAAAAAAGTCCCTAACCCTTGCCAAAAAACACACCAGTTGAAAAATGTGTGGAAATCATGTTAAAAAGACTGTAGTGCACTTTTTCAAAACTGAAAATGCCCACTGCATAGGTGTGAACCTAGCCTAGCAGTTGAGGATAAAACCCCATGGCAACGAGGTTTTTACCACCCCACAACCGCTCCTTTTAGCTGCAGAAGCTGAGGGTGTAAACAAGATGCAGCTGTGATGCTTTGCTTTGTGGCCATGGCAGGAATTAACCCCCTGCTGCTCTGTAAGTGCCCCGTAACCACATGCACTACATGCAGTTGCAGCACACTACTGTCAAATGCTCTCTGAAGAGCAACCCAAATGTGGATCACTCTTCAGAGACTAAAGCTCATGTGACCGAACCCCAAGTAAACTTTTTTTTGCGTTTTAGAAGCTTTGCTTTTATTCAATTTAGATTACATGATAAATAGAAGCCTTTTGTGATAATCATTACTGCAGGTACACACGGGTCATTTTTATCAGCTCAAATCATTATCACAATTGCAATACAGGTGAACAAATGGCTTGTTATGGTGTGAGCTACACAAGCAGTGATTATAGGGTGCAATCTACTCCATCCCAAAAGTGATCAATCATGACTCTCAGGAGTTGTTAGCGATTCTAGAACCGTGTCCAAAACTGCAGCGGGAGTGCCTAAAGTGTATATAAGGGATTACAAAAAAACAAAACAAAAAAAAAAAACACAACACACACCGTACAGCTTTACAATACATGCACATACCTGTCATCAGAAATGCACTCAGCTCCTAATTTCTTTGTGTGCCGACAACGCAGAGCATTTCTAATTGGTGTCCACCCTGTCATTTTGTCTTTTGCCAAACTACTGAATTCCTCCAAAAGGTCATCATAACTACAACATAGGGTCTAACTGTTCTGTAGTCCAAGATAGGAACTGGGAAGGGTGATTAGCTCCCTTGTATTAACACATGAAATGTGCACAGTACAGTTCTAAATTCTGACATGATCAAAGTATTTTTATTGAACAGATACAACAAAACCTTCCAAAAGGTATATGTAATACAAGTCTGGGCTCCGCTTTAGCTACACAGCTGCAGTCTGAATAGAACAGTGACATCACATACACACAAAATCAAATTCTACTGACTAGTAAACAATGGCATCCAACCCAGAACCAACATTTCATATTGGGATCCCACAAAAAATAAAAATAAAACATTAAAATCTATTACAAACCTTATTGTTTTTCCAGTTATTAGCACCAGGTCTGAACAGACATCCACAGGACATAAGGCTTGAGTAGCATGTTATCTCTATGCTAAGCAAAAAGCTCTCAACTGGTGTTTGTCTTGTGGATAAGCTGCCAGGCAGGAAGGAGAGGAAATGGAGATCAGTTTCTCTCTACATTTCATAACACCCATCCCACGGATCACTGCATACAGTCTTCTATCAAGTAAATGACTAAATTAATAACAGGTACCTGTATGCTGCACCTAAGACAATGCTTTCCAATATGACCACCTTATCATGTTACAAATTAAATAGAATCAATTAAACTACAAAAAAAAAACAAAACAAAAAAAAAAAAAACCCAACAACACACACGTTTAACTATCTCAATACAGTACACTTACACCCTCATCCTGCCCAGACCAATTTTCAGCTTTCAGCGCTCTCACAATTAGAATGACAATTACTCAGTCATGCAACACTGTACCCATATGAAAACTTGTGTCCTTTTTTCACACAAATAGAGCTTTCTTTTGGTGGTATTTAATCACTAGTGGGTTTTTTATGTTTTGTGCTATAAATAAAAAAAAAAAAAAAGACTGTACATTTTGTGAAAAAAATGCTTTTTTCTTTGTCATAAAATTTTGCTAATTTATACTGCTACATATCTTTGGTAAAAATAACCCAAATTAATGTATATTATTTGGTCTTTGTGAAAGTCATAGAGTCTACAAACTATGGTGCCAATCACTGAAAATTGATCACATCTGATCAGGCCTTCAGTACATCAGGTGAATCTCATTTCTTGAGACACTAAGGGTCGGTTCACACATGGGCAACACGACTTTAGCGCGACTTTGCACGGCGGCTTCGACGCGACCTCGACGCGACTTCGACGCAACTCCGACGCGACTTCGGCAAATTACGAGGCGACTTGAAGTCGCCTCCATGACAGGCGACTTCGCCTGTGGCCAATCAGCTCTCTGGGAGGGAGGGGGGGAGGGAGGGGTTTTCCCTGCAAAGTCGCTTGACTTTACAGAGAGATCCGACTTGGAGGCGACTTCCATTGATTTCTATGGTACAGGTCGCCTACCAAGTCGGATCAAAGTAATACAGGGAGTACGCTCTGAAGTCGGAGCGACTTCAGTAGTGTCTATTAAGACACTAGCGTTAACTCCCATCAAAACTATTTCTGGGGCGACTTGGGGCGACTTGAGGGCGTACAAGTCGGATCCCAAGTCGCCCCAGTGTGAACCGAGCCTAAGCCCCGGTTCACACAGGGGCAACTTGTCAGGCGACTTAGCCGCCTGACAAGTCTTGTCCCGTTCTGTACTACGGAACTGTTCTAATAGGAGCGACGCAAATCGCTCCGACTTAGAAAAAGGATCCTGTAGTATTTTTGGGGCGACTTCAGGCGACTTGCATTGACTTCTATACAGAAGTCGTTTTGCAAGTCGCCGCTGAAGTCATGTGCAGGTCGCCTCGGTGAGTCGACCTGCAAGTCGTGCCGCCCCTGTGTGAACCGGCAGTAAGGGTCGATTCACACTGGGGCAACATGACTTACAGCGAGACTTTACAAGGCGACATGGGGACGACTTCAGCGCGACTTTGAGCAACTTACAACGCGACTTAAAGTTGCCTCCAGGACAGGCGACTTTGGCTGTGGCCAATCACAGAATAATCAGCTCTCTGGGAGGGAGGGGTTTGCCTGGGTAAACTATTTTCTTTTCCTGTAAAGTCGCTTCAACATAGATGGGAGATCCGACTTGGAGGCGACTTCCTTTGAAATCTATGGGTACAAGTCGCCTTGAAGTAGTAGAGGAACCTTTTCTGAAGTCGGAGCGACTTCAGTAGTGTACATTAAGACGGCTCTCATTAACTGTAATGGAATTTCTGATGTCAAGCAACTTGGGGCGACTTGCGGTCTGACAAGTTGGATCCCAAGTCGCGGTGGTGTGAACCAAGCCTTAGGGTCGGTTCACACTACAACGACTTGGGATCCGACTTGTCAGCCCTCATTCATTTTCCTATTGATTTTAAGGGGAACCCCCTATGCCGAAAAAACGGTGTGGAGGTCCCCCCAAAATCCATACCAAACCCTTATCCGAGCACGCAGCCCGGCCGGTCAGGAAAGTGGGGAGCGAGCGCCCACCCTCCTGAACCGTACCAGGCCGCATGCCTTCAACGGGAGGGGGGCGCCCTGCGGCCCCCCCACATCAAAGCACCTTGTCCCCATATTGATGAGGACAAGGGCCTCTTCCCGACAACCCTGGTCGTTGGTTGTCGGGGTCTGCGGGCTTATCGGAATCCGGGAGCCCCCCTTCCCCAAAGCACCCACCCCCCCATTTTGAGGGCATGCGGCCTGGTACGGTTAAGGAGGGGGGCGCTCACTCGCCCCCACCCCCTTTCCTGACCGGTCGGGCTGCGTGCTCGGATAAGGGTCTGGTATGGATTTTGGGGGGGACCCCACGCTGTTCTTTCGGCGTAGAGGGTTCCCCTTAACATCCATACCAGACCTAAGAGCTTGGTATGTTCCTGGATGGGAATTCCCTCTCACGCTCGCTGCAATAGGAAAATATGTTTTTCCTATTACAGCGAGCGCCAGATGTACAGTACCCCGTCGCCGAGAACCAGCGTTATGGGATTGTGCTGGAAACACATTCTCGTGGGCAGGTACTGTATGTCACAAGAGCCGATTAGCTCTGATTGGACACAGGCAAAGTCGCCTGTCCTGGGGGCGACTTGAAGTCGTGTTGAAGTCACTTTGCAAAGTCACGCTGAAGTCGTGTTGCCCCTGTGAAATCGGCACTAACAAGTCAGGAAAGTACAAATAACCCTCAAATGACCCCTTTTTAGAAAGTAGACATTCCAAGGTATTAAGTAAGCAGCATGGTGAGTTTTTTAAGTTGTAATTTTTTTCCCACAATTCTTTGCAAAATGAAGATTTTTTTTTTTTTTTTTTTACAAAATTGTCAAATTATCAGGTTATTTCTCACACACAGCATATGCATACAAAAAATGACACCCCAAAATACATTCTGCTACTCTTCCCGAGTATGGCGATACCACAGGTGTCAGACTTTTACAGTCTGGCCACATACAAAGGCCCAACATTGAAGCAGCACCTTCAGGCATTCTCCGAGCATAAATGACACATCTCATTTCTCAACCTGTTATAGGGCGTACACACGGTCGGACTTTGTTCGGACATTCCGACAACAAAATCCTAGGATTTTTTCCGACGGATGTTGGCTCAAACTTGTCTTGCATACACACGGTCACACAAAGTTGTCGGAAAATCCAATCGTTCTGAACGCGGTGACGTAAAACACGTACGTCGGGACTATAAACGGGGCAGTGGCCAATAGCTTTCATCTCTTTATTTATTCTGAGCATGCGTGGCACTTTGTCCGTCGGATTTGTGTACACACGATCGGAATTTCCGACAATGGATTTTGTTGTTGGAAAATTTTATCTCCTGCTCTCCAACTTTGTATGTCGGAAAATCCGATGGAAAATGTCCGATGGAGCCCACACATGGTCGGAATTTCCGACAACACGCTCCGATCGGACATTTTCCATCGGAAAATCCGACCGTGTGTACGGGGCATTACACTTTTGAAGGCCCTGGAGCACCAGGACAATGGAACTGCCCACAAAATGACCCCATTTTGGAACATGTGTGAGACTTTTACACAGCCTGGCCACATACAGAGGCCCAACATTGAAGTAGTACCTTCAGACGTTCAAGGAGCATAAATTACACGTCTCATTTCATTCCTACCTACCACACTTTTGAAGGTCCTTGAGCACCAGGACAGTGGAATTACCCACAAAATGACCCCATTTTGGAAAGCAAACACCCCAACGTATATTCTATGAGGCATGGGCTGCAAATAGGTACTCGGGTACTCTGATGGCCTGGTGACGGGTACTCTGATGGCCTGGTGACGGGTACTCTGATGGCCTGGTGACGGGTACTCAGATGGACTGTGGCAAGTACTTGGGTACTCAGATGGACTGTGACAGGTACTCGGGTACTCAGATGGACTGTGACAGGTACTCATATGGACTGATAGGTACTCAGATGAACTGTGACAGGTACTTTGATGGGTGGTGACAGGTCCTCTTTATTGGGGGGGGGCAATCAGTGTGTGATTGGTGTGCACTGTAAGAGGTAACGAGATGTTCCTGCAATCTCCTCACACACGATCGGTGTGTGAGGAGAAGAACCCGGTAACCTCTCGTTACAGCGGTTTAATGACATTTAGTGATCCTTTCACAGCCGATCGCGTGGTAAACAGCCGCCGGACAATGGCTGTTTACCAGCGTTGGTGATGAGCAGTGTTCCCGGGAACACGGCACCAACGACATGCACACGCAGTGCGCTCGAGATCGCGCGCATGCGCCATGCAAAGTGGGGCAGTACCACCTGTGATCGGCCGTGACTTCATCATAGCCAAGGTACAGTAAATATCTCCTAACCATATACCATTTAGGAGAGATTTACTTTGGCTGTGATGTCGCATGCCCACTGAACTCTCAATGGATGGTGTGCGCACAGGGGCAACGTCATCACGACTATTCAAACGCCTGCAGCCCGCGAACCTGGAAGGAAGACCAAGTAAAGATAAAAGCCTTGTCAGAGCACCGCTCGAGGGCTTCGTTTTAAGGCAAGTCTTTCATAATGTGCTAGTAAGCAATGTATATTAGCACACTATACTCTTAACTTGTAAGAAGTTGTTTTGTTTTTTGTTTTGTTTTTGCGGTTTACTATAGCTTTAAAGTTTCATATTGCTAGCTGTTTGCCCTGAATATTCAAGATACAGCACAAATAAACTTTACGTTAATGCCTCATGGAAAAGCAAAGAGTGGATTTCACCTTTTAGGCATAAAAATCCCCAAAACATAATGGGGTTGATTTACTAAAACTGGAGACAGCAAAACCTGGTGCAGCTGTGCATAGAAACCAATCAGGTTCCAGGTTTTATTTTCAAAGCTTAATTGAACAAGTTGAATTTAGAAGCTGATTGGCTACCATGCACAGCTGCACCAGATTTTGCACTCTCTAGTTTTGGTAAATCACCCAAATGCATTAATAAATCACTAAATGTGCACATATTCCTTTTGTCTTTGTGCTGTAAGAGTGACATAAAAACTTTTATAGCTTTGGATGGAGTACGAAACGGTTTAAAAAACTGTCAGGTTTTTTTTTTTGCTGCCTCTGTGTTATTGCCGAGATTGTGACGTGAAAGGAAACCTCTCCAAACTCTCCATAGTGAGTGGAAATCACCTCTTACAGTTGTCACGAGAACAAGTGACCCCATCTAAAGATTTCCTTCACCACCTGACTGGTGACAACTGTAACATTTTGGATTTCCCATTGCTTTCAGTCACAGCAAGAATGATCACCAGTACAAAATGGGGTTCTATCTCCACATCATAGTTACAGATCCCAAAAAAAATTTAAAAAAATAAAAAAATTAAAATGTACAGGGCTTTACTACTTCTCCACTCAACTATGTAACTATGGATCATTCCCCTGGGAACAACTGCTGGCAACTAAGTAGTCCGCCTGCCAGGTCTCTACTCCTGGAATGAAGATTGCCGATATGCACGGCACATGCTTTTCTGCCCAGCTTAAGATCTGGTTTCTCTCTCCCTGGGCTGCCTGACTTCTGGTGCCCCCTGGTGATTGATATAAGCCACTGCCGTGGCATTGTCGGATTGAATACTGACAGGAGAATTCCGCAACCTGAATGTCCAGGCCCTTAGGGCTAGGTACGCTGCCCGAATCTCTAAGACGCTGATGGGCAAAGTCCTTTCGGTTCTGGACCATTTTCCTTGGACCAACGTCTCTTCCAGGACTGCTCCCCAACCTGAAAGGCTGGCATCTGTTGTTACCACCTTCCAGATAACTGGTAAGAAGGATTTGCCCTTCTGCAGATTCTTGGGTATCCTCCACCAACTGAGGCTCTGACGCACTTTTGGCGACAAACGCATCGGAAAATCTAGCGCTTGGATCCTCTTGTTTCAAGCCGACAGGATACTGTTTTGCAGCAGTCTTGAATGAAACTGAGCATAGGGACCAACTGCGAATGAAGCCACAATCTTCCCCAACAACCTCATACAAAAAGTCGGATAGAAGGACCCTTCTCTGCCTTGACCACCTGAACCAGCTCCTTTATGGCGCAGATTTTTGCCTGGGGTAAGAACACCCTCTTCTGGGCTATATCTATAATCAGACCCAAGTACTCTAATCTTCTTACTGGTTTTAAAAGAAGATTTCTCTAGGTTGAGGACCTAACCTAGGTATTCCAGGTAGTTGACTGTGGTGACCATGCTGTGGTCCAGGCGGGTTACCGACCGGTCTATCAAGAGCAAGTCATCTAGGTATGCTATTATCGTTATACCTTAAGTCCTTAATCTGGCCAGAGGAAGGGCCAGAAGTTTTGTAAACACCCGAGGTGCAGTAGCTAGACCGAAAGGCAAGGCTACAAACTGAAAATGAAGTTTTTCTACTTCGAAACACAGATATTTCTGGTGAGCAGGGAAAATAGGTACATGCAGGTATACATCCTTGATGTCGATTGATGCCAGTTCTCATCCTTGTAGGACGGAGACTACTGATTGGATTGATTGCATGCAAAAAGAGAGAATTTTCAGGAACCGGTTTAGAACTTTCAGATCTAGAATGGGCCTGACATCTCCATTTGGTTTTGGCACCATGAAAAGCTTTGAACAAAACCCCAACCCCTGCTCTTCCATGGGGACCATCATGATAAATTTTTGTGACAAAAGACGGTTTAACGCTAGAAAGAGAGACTTCTTTTTCTCTGGATCTTTGGGGACATTTGACCTGAGGAAAACGAGGAGACGGAAATTCTCGAAACTCTAGTTTGTAACCTAGAGCTATTGTGGAGACCACCCATCTGTCTCGAAATTCTTCCTGCCAGAACCTTGAGAACTGCAGAAGTCTTCCCCCCATTCAAATGAGCGGGGGCACCCCTTCATAAAGAGGCTTTAGCGTTTTGTCTTGTGGGTTTCCTCCCCCAGGATTTCTTTTGTCCCTGGGGTTGACCCCAGGGTTTATCTCCTAAACCTGATGGTGGAGGCCATCGCGACTGCCTGGAGGCTGACACCTCTGGCACTGGAGAAAGAGCCCGTTTAATGAGGGACGTTTACTCCTTTCCTTAACTGGCAAAAGGGTACTTTTCCCACTTGATATTGTTTGGATAGATTTGTCCAAATCATCCCAAAAACAGCTTTTCCCACAGAAAGGAAAACCAGCCAAGAGCTTTTTGCATGGCGCTTCGGCTGACCAACTTTTCAATCATAAGATTCTACGTGAATTTTTCCTCCATAAGATAAAGTGTTAAAAACTTTTTAGGAGGGAAAAAATGCTTATCTGGGTGAGCCCACTCAGAATATATAAGCTTTTCCAGCAATGAATGTACAGGAAAGGCACGCAAGGCTTGAGGAGCATGTGAAGCTGAAGAACCATGTGAAGCTGAAGAAGGTCCTTCCACACTTGATCCCTCAGAAGAGGAGTCAGTCTCTCCATGGTCCCCTGAGGGGATTAATTTTCCCCCTCCCACTGTTCCTCTGTTTGAGGATCCTGGGTGGTAGAAGGTGACCTAATGCACTTTTGTAAAGAAAGGATTGGAAAGTTCCCCAGGGGGGCTTTTAAGCGGCATAAAAATGTATGGATCATATAATAAGAGTATATTAAAATCATTTATTAATACAAACCGTAACATACAGACTAATCGTCAATTGTGCAGAAGAATATCTACTCTGGTTACAGGCATGTCTCAAAGAGTGTTATATCTAGGTATGGAAAATACAGTACATTTCAGATATTAAAAATTAATTGATATCCACATGCAGACCCCAACGCATTTCGACCAATGATGCGGTCTTCTTCAGGGGATTTGTATTCTAGTGAAATACATCAAAGAAAAGATTTTATTATTCCAACACTTTATAGCGCACTAGCATCTATGTATAAAAATAGTCTGTTAGTATAGTTAACCCTTAAAAAATGGATTCCAAAAAGAGTGCCACATATCCAGAGATACTTAAGTAGAAACACTAATTCAAGGGACCTCATTGGTCAATTCCCACCCCTCCAGACGGGTGCCAACACCAGGAGGCTTTTAAGGAGTCACACGTAATTGAAACAATGGGGGGGGGGGGGATGGAAGGCACCTGGAATATATTCCAATAAATGGTTGAGTATTTATATTTAATAGTAATCATAATCCCCAATAGGCTCATCCCCACCTATATATCAAGATGTGTTGGTTCTTAATTAAATATATATTATATTAAAAGAATACAGTTCTATTGAGATGCAATGTGTTGTTGCTAATGTATCCTAATTATTGTGGCAATCTCATGCCAATGAAAATATCATGAGTGAAATAAATAGCGTAGTCTTAACAAATAACGTGTTAGGGTGTGATAGTTCATAAATCAAAAACCACGAAAGTGAGATGGGTAGGTGCATCTGTATAGAAGTAAACAGTGAATGTGTGTGTGTATGGGTAGTAAAAGCCTGTGTGTGGAAAAGTGATATGTGAATGTGTGAGGATAGGTGTGTGAAGAACAAATAAACAACACAAACCAGGCCAAAAGACAAGGAGGATGCCGGCTTCAATTCAGGCTTCAATTCAGGCTTCCCGGCACGGTGGGGAAACGTGTGGGAGTCCCTCACGGTCCTCCCTCTTTATATGCTCTCATACATGGTAGGACTTGCAACATCTCGTCCACCAGAGGGAGCATCACCGTGCCGGCGGCGTTCTTTGATCTCCATTGGACGTTCAACGACGCGGCGCGCACCGGAGGCTTTGGCCCCATGTGCGTGCGGCGCCGTGACATCAGGCGATTACGACAGTGGTGACTCCAATGACCGGAGCCTCGGCTCACAAGAACGCCGAGGGAGTAACACGATGACCGCCAGCGGCGGTGGGAACAGGGAGGGGGTGGAGTGTTTGGAACGACACCTGTCATCAATTAGCTTAGATACTACTCAAGCACCCCACTTCCTGGGGATCTCGAGTGGATCCCAGGCTAACTCCCCACACATATACATTGGAAGGACTCAGATTAAATGTAAGTACAATATCCAGTATACTAGACTAACCTATGTATCAGTGCACATAATTCAAGTGCACTCTCGATAATTGTTAATTGAGCATTGAAGTTCTTTTAATCACTCCTTTACTTTATTACATACCCATTAAGAGGTTATACTAGTTGGACCACACACTAGGCAACGTCACACTGATTCAAAAATTATTTCAAAATTATTCACTAATTCACTCACAGGACACATCATAATTTGCTCACATAGTCTTATTCATTTTTTCACAGCTCATTGTTTTTTGCCTTCCTTGTTTTGTTTTTTTTTGTTTTGTTTTTGTTTTGTCTTTTGGCCTGGTTTGTGTTATTTGTTCTTCACAAACATATCCTCATACAGTCACATATCCACACACAGGCTTTTAGTACCCATACACACACATTCACTGTTTACTTCTATACAGATGCACCTACCCATCTCACTTTCATGGTTTATGATTTATGAACCATCACACCCTAACACATTCTTTGTTAAGATTACGCTATTTATTTCACAATATGCCACAATAATTAGGATACATTAGCAACAACACATTGCATCTCAATAGAACTGTATTCTTTTAATATAATATATATTTAATTAAGAACCAACACATCTGGATATATAGGTGGGGATGAGCCTATTGGGGATTATGATTACTATTAAATAAATATAAATACTCAACCATTTATTGGAATATATTCCAGGTGCCTTCCATCCCCTCCCCCTCCATTGTTTCAATTACGTGTGACTCCTTGCAAGCCTCCTGGTGTTGGCACCCGTCTGGAGGGGTGGGAATTGACCAATGAGGACCCCTGAATTAGTGTTTCTACTTAGGAATCTCTGGATATGTGGCACTTTTTTGGAATCCATTTTTTAAGTGGTAACTATACTAACAGACCATTTTTATACATAGATGCTAGTGCGCTATAAAGTGTTGGAATAATAAAATCTTTTCCTTTGATGTATTTCACTAGAATACAAATCCAGTGAAGAAGACCGCATCATTGGTCGAAACGCGTCGGGGTATGCATGTGGATATCAATTAATTTTTAATATCTGAAATGTACTGTATTTTCCATACCTAGATATAACACTCTTTGAGACATGCCTGTAACCAGAGTACATATTCTTTTGCACAATTGACGATTAGTCTGTATGTTACGGTTTGTATTAATAAATGATTTTAATATACTCTTATATGATCCATACATTATTATGCAGCTTAAAAGCCCCCTGGGGAACGTTCCAATCCTTTCTTTACAATTTACTGGGGTGTACGGCTGACTCCAATTCATGTGTGTTTCCTCTACTGTGACCTAATGCACTTTCTTCCACTCTGTGAAGATGCGATTAAAGTCACTAACCTTTCCTCTAATCCACTGATAGTTGAGGAAAAAACCTCCTCAGTTACATAGACAGGGGCTGAAGTGTTGGAAGCAATTGCAGCTCCTGACAACCCCAATGGCTCACTCTGACCAGCCTCCCTAAATCTTTCAGGGGGAATGGTGTAGCAGAGGGGGGTCCTTAGGGCCTGAGGGTGACCCTTTTGTGCCCTTATTTTTTTTACGGTATTTGTACCATTCCCTCTGGTTATAGTGCTGAGCACAAACGCAGAGGTACAGCCAAGAAAATGCACCTACTGTTGAGCAATAGTCCAGCAACTGCCACTGCAATTAAGCTCAGCCTGATGCAAAGTAAATGTGTCCTGGGAATGCCTGTGTCAACCAACACTCACATGCGACCCGTCTGCTCTGTGTCCCTCCTTTAGCTGTATGCACCTGAAAAATGGTGCACTTTATAGCTACACAGCCCGCATTGTGGGCACTGAAGCACGCCGACAAGCCCCGCCCCCCCCTTTCCTCTGACCATCCAACGTGCCCCCCCCTCAGCTTTTTCAACTGTCCCGCGCAAGCGGGCTCCGATCCGCCGGATCGTATGTGGAGGAGGGCTGGGGTGGAGGAGAGCTGCCGGACCGCCTTAACGGCAGCGGCACGGCACACCGCCGACTGAGCCATGCTCCCTCTGCCTCCTGGGGTGAAGCTGTCCAGGTGGGGGAACATTCCCAAAAAGGAAAAAAAAACCCTTCCCACGTCTTTACCTGGCGCTTGGGCTGGAGGAAGCATGTAGCTTGACACAGAGGCGAGACTGACAAGCATGGAATCAGGTACGTGCTCTTGACAGCCCCCGGTGGTGACTATAAGCATGACAATATTTACTTTAAATGAGAAATACAGACAAGAATTAGAAAAATTCCTAAGGAATCCCTTACCTTATCCAGCTGCAGGGTTCTGTGTTAACAGACCCAATCTTCACCTCTCACGGTGCGGTCCGTTAAAAAACCTTCAGGGACTGGGGCCCCCTTTTTAATCGGGGTATCCACAGCCCTGGGCCTGTAAAAAGCACTCCGCCAGAAATATGGCTGAAAAAAAACAAAAAAAAAACAAATACTGGATCCCGGGGTCCAGCTCTCTAAAAAGAGAAGCGTTACAGGTAAAACCTTGTTTCTTCAGACACGAGGCCCAGGTACCATTCAATTCGGCCTGGAAAAGACACTTTGAATGGATCCGGTTGCATGGCTTGCCCCAGTAAGGAATATTCCAGCAGAGCTCAGCACAGCACATCTTTACTCGTGACCAACACCTAAGACACTGGCAAAAAAACTGAGGAACTTCCAGTAAGGGGAGGTGTTTTATGGGGAATTGAACTTCCTGTCTAGGGTGTGCCAGTGTCCATCACCTGAAGGTGCCATATAACTCATACAGTACAGTAATTACTGTGGCTCTGTGTCCTGTGATGTACGATAAAGAAACATAATTGTACAGCCCAAATAGCGCACAAACAAGAAAAGTGGCAATGTTTGGGTATACATACACTTACACATTAGACTTGTTTTAAAGGAGTTGTAAAGTCTCAGCGTTTTTCACCTTAATGCATTCTATGCATTAACTGCTTCAGACCCGGAAGTTTTTACCCCCTTCCTGACCAGAGCACTTTTTGCAATTCGGCACTGCGTCACTTTGACTGACTATTGCGCGGTCGTGCGACGCTGCACCCAAACAAAATTGACGTCCTTTTTTTCCCCACAAATACAGCTTTCTTTTTGTGGTATTTGATCACCTCTTCGGTTTTTATTTTTTGCGCTATAAAACAAAAAAAAGAGCGACAATTTGGAAAAAAAAAAAAAAAACATGCAATATTTTTTACTTTTTGCTATAATAAATATCCCCCAAAAATATATAAAAAACAATTTTTTTCCTCAGTTTAGGTCGATATGTATTCTTCTACATATTTTTGGTAAAAATCACAATAAGCGTATATTGATTGGTTTGCGCAAAAGTTATAGTGTCTACAAAATAGGGGATAGTTTTATGGCATTTTTGTTATTATTTTTTTTTTACTAATAATGGCGGCTTCAGTGCTTTAAAAATGCATCGATTACTGTAAAAATGTCACTGGCAGGGAAGGGGTTAACCCTAGGGGGCGATCAAGGGGTTAATGTGTTCCCTAGTGTGTGTTCTAACTGAAGAGGGGAGTGGTCGAGATAGATGCTGTTCATACTCTGTATAAACAGACGATCTGTCACTTCTCCCTCAGAAAACCGGAAATTGTGTGTTTACACACACACAGATGCCAGTTCTCCGTGTGCCCTGAGTGATCGCGACCGCTGGGCACTCGCATCGGGTCCGTGGGCAAGCAGGGGGCACGCATGTGCCCCTAGTGGCCACAGGGTGAAGCGACATTATAATAAGGTCATTTCGTCCAGCCAAACCATTCTGCCGCAGTATAACTGCGGCAGCTGGTCAGCAAGTGGTTAAAGTGAAAAACCCTTCCCCCCCTTTCCTTACCTGAACCCGACTGGGACAAGCACAACAGCTCCAGCCACTGTATCGAATCCTCATTGGACAGATTGATAGCAGCGGGAGCTATTGGTTCCCGCTGCTGTCAATCAAATCCAGTGACACAAGAAATGCGGAGCGGGGCCTGCTGTCTGTGTCAATGGACGCAGCAGCAGAACTCGGAAGTGCGCCTGCACGAGTGCCCCAATGGAAATCGGCTCTCCGTGAGGGCACTCGATGTGGAGGAGGAGCCAGGAGCACCGCCGGTGGACCTCAGAAAAGGAGGATCGGGGCCGCTCTATGCAAAACCCTTGCACAGAGCAGGTAAGTATAACAGGTTCGTTATTTTAAAGAGAAAAAAAAAAAAACCCTTTACAATCACTTTAAGTCTGCTGAGAATGGGCTGGAAAACCTCTTCTGAAGGATTGCCATAATCAAACACTCCTTTGTGTATTTGGACTTGCTGTTAAAGTGACCGTAATGCTGGTGTTTTTTCTTATCTTTTAATAAAAGAAAAAAATATATATAATAAATGCACATTTTTTTTTTTTATTTTTTTTTTTTTTTTTTTTACTATGAGCCTGCAAAGCACTGCACCCGTGATCAGCAGATTGAGCTGCTGCATCTGAAAATGGGAGTAAAATGTAACATGTTACAAAAAAGGTGAACTTTTCTTTTAAAATAAGGCCCGCCATACCTGGAGCAATTTCTTTCCTGCAACAGATGGTGGAATCCCTCCTGCCAGGGCATTATCTTCTCCTGGCGGGCAGGGCAACAGCAGAAATAATCGCAAGAGAATCTGACAGGCTGGTTGTACCCAAGAACCTTTTTATTTTTAAATTAAAAACAACAAAACAAACATGTTTTTGCTTACCTGCTCCTTTCAGTGGTTTTGCACAGAGCAACTCACGGAACCTCCTCTTTTTGGGCCTTCTGCTGGCAATTTTGGCTCCTCTCCTTCCATTCACCCTGCCCGCTAACAATTTGAATTTCAGCTGGTTCAGCAGGAACTGGCCGAGATTTGAATCGTGTATGGCTGGCCTAACAAACAAGTCACATGTACCTGCTCTATGCAAACAATGGTACTGCACAAAAGTAGCCCTGAACCTTTTTAAGAAAAAAAACAAAAAACAAACATGTTATACTTACCTGCTCTGTGCAGTGGTTTTGCACAGAGCAACCCTGCTCCTCCTCTTCTTGTCCCCTACCAGCAATAGCCATGCCATCAAATTTAGAGACTGTAAATTGGGGTGGAATATAGGACCTTGAGACAGTAGATCAGGGGCGACGTGAATGAATGAGCGACTTGTATAGCGTTACCTATACGAACTGAATCGCTTCAGGGCGCTTTTGCCGCCAGTGTCCATCTGCAGTATAGCACGATCCTTGCCCCATGGGGTCCTGACAAGCTTGTGGAAGCGTCCATGGCCTATCTATTGTCAGTCTCACAATCTCCGGGAACCAGGGCCTTGTGGGCCAGGCTTGTGCCACCAGAATTACTGGAACCCCCTTCTCTCCGAATCCTGGGCAACAAATGTGGAAGGAGAGGGACCGGGGGGGAGCCAAAAAAAGAAGAAGGAGTACTGGCTCAATGGAACTACCAGAGCATCTGCTCCGATTGCCAAAGGATCCCTTGTTCAGGACACAAACTGCTGTAGCTTGTTGTTGAACCTGGATGCCAATGGGTCGACCCGTGGCCATCCCCAATGCTGGCAAATTTCCTGGAACACCCCAGGTGTAAGGACCATTCCCCCGGGCAGATCTGCTAGCGGCTGAGATAATCTGCCCTCCAGTTCTCTGCTCCCGGGATATGGACTGCCGATAGGATTGACACATGTCCCTCTGCCCAGGCTAGTATGTGGTTAACCTCAAGAGAGTTGAACGACTCCTGGTACCGCCTTGGTGGTGTATATTAGGCCACTGCAGTGGCATTGTCAGACTGAACCCCGATAGGGCAGTCCAGGACTATAGGGCCCAGACGTACTACCCGTAACTTCAGGACGTTGATGGGCAGGATCTGTTGTGTTCTTGACCATTTCCCCTGAGCTGTGAGCCCCTCTAGTGTCACTCCGCAGCCTGAGAGACTGGCATATGTAGTCAGTACTCTCCAAAATACCGGGAGGAAGGAAGGATTTTCCCTTTTGCAGGTTCTGATCCTGTAACCACCAGTTTAGGCTTAAGCGTGCCTGAGGAGATAAGTACATTGGATAATCCAGGGCTTGTCCTCTTCTGTTCCAAGCCAACAAGATGTCTTGTATAGGCCTGGAATGGAACTGGGCATAGGGCCCTGCCTCGAAGGAGGACACCACCCTTCCTAGAAGACTCAGAGCCGAATGGAGGGTTGTCTGGTGCCCCTTATCCGACGCACCTGATCCTTCAGCGCACAGATCCTTATGGGTACCCTTGCTTGGACCGTATCTAGGATCAGACCTAAATACTTCAGACTTTGAGCTGGTCTACTGCAAAAAAATAAATAAAATAATCGCAGGAACCGCTGATGAGGCTGAAAGATAGGTATGTGTAAATATGCGTCCTTTATATCGATGGAGGCTAGAAAGTTTCCCGTCTGGAGTGAGGCTACTACTGAGTGGACAGACTCCATCCGAAAGGACTGGATTAGTATATACTGGTTCAGGGATCTTAGATCCAAAATGGGCCTTGTGTCCCAATTTGGTTTTTGAACCATAAACAGGTTCAAGTAAAACCCTGCGACCCTTTCGGATACAGGAACCTGTACAATCACTCCTTAATGCACTAAATGGTGTAGTGCCTGAAACAATAAGTTTGGTTTGAGGATCCGAGGGAACGGTGGATTTTAGTAACCTCTG
This sequence comes from Aquarana catesbeiana, assembly GCF_042186555.1. Lineage (NCBI taxonomy): Eukaryota > Metazoa > Chordata > Amphibia > Anura > Ranidae > Aquarana > Aquarana catesbeiana. The sequence goes on from NC_133325.1 coordinate 91,904,884, forward strand.
AGCGGGAACCCCCCGCAACTCCAGCTTGTAACTGCGGGATATAGTTGAGGTGACACACTCGTCCCGAACCATTGTTCTCCAAATGTCCACAAAGTACAGCAGCCTTCCCCCCTCCTGCTAGAGTGGGGGCGTCCCCTCCAAAGGAGGGCTTGGTGCTGGGTTTAGAAGAGTTTTGGACTCAGGGCTTTTTCTGGCCCTGGCCTTGCAGCTTTGCCCCTGGCTCTAGCGCCCTGTTGGCAGCGGAACTGCCTTGACACTGAGACACCTGAGGAAGCAGTCCCTGAAATTTTAAATGAGGGACGCCTGGTGCTTTTCTTCACAGGAAGTAGAGAACTCTTCCCTCCAGAAATCTTTTGGATATATTTGTCCAAATGATCACCAAATAAACATTCCCCATCAAATCGGAAACCTGCCAATAACATTTTACAAGGAAGTTTGGCTGACCAGTTCTTAAGCTACAAAAGTCTGCGCATATGTACAGACAAGAGAGCAAAACGAGAAACCTGCTGTATTGAATCCTTTAAGGAGTCAACAGCAAAACACAGCACTCGAGGAATAGCCGTCTTATTTTCATCCTCCTGGTTAGGCCTTCAGGCTGTCTGACCTGATCCTTTAAGAAATGGCAGATACCAATTGCTGCAACAGCTGGCTGAATAGCTGAACTGGCCAAAGAAAAGGAAACCTTTAATAATGACTCCAATTTCTTGTCAACAGAGTCTTTTAAGCCCTGTGCTTCATCTATCGGACAAGTTAAGTTCTCGTTTAAGGAAGAGACTGCTGCATCTATGGCTGACATGCTCCACTTCTTAAACTTTTCATCCATGGGTTATAAAAAAGGAAAACCTCTTAGGAGGAACAAAAATCCTGTCAGGATGTTCCCAATCAGCATACACTGCCCATTCCAACAGAAGGTGTAAGGGGAAAGCCTGTGCGGTCTGAATAGGCCTCAGGGACCCCAAAGAGGACCAGGGGGGCTCAGTCACCTCTGCAAGAGGCAACTTAAAGGCAGAAGGAACCATCTCGGTAAGAGTCTGGATGATCAAAAACCTCTGCCACTGAGAGGCAGACATCAAATGGATATCTTCTTGACCAGATTGCTCAGAAGCAGACTCATCCGCCAGGCCCTCTACAGAATCCTGAGATTTTAGCTCTTCCCCCTCCTCAACCCATTCCTGCTCCAGACTAGGAGACTCCGGGGAGGGGGATCGGTCACGCTTCTTGTCACCCTGAGGGATGGAGGCAATAATGCCAGCAATCCTGTGCTCTAACCCGGCTAGGGCCGAGGACAGTTCATCCTTGGTGATAAAGGGTGAAGCAGCAGCGTTGACTGTAAGCACCATACCAGATAGGTGCAGCGGCTCAGATTGCCCAGAAGCCTCTGGCCTTTCAGGGGATACAACACCAGGGATACGACTAGGTTCATCAGGAACTACTGACAACATAGGTGTGCCCTTCCCTGTAGTGTTAGTCCCACTCCTCTTTTTTGAAGACATTTACAAGCCACAAAAAGGAGTACCTGGGTGTAGTATTAACACACCTCAGAAGGGAGACCCTTTAATAGGGCTCACCCAGCCCCAATGCAACAACCCTGCCAAGCACCTATAGCCTGCCAAGCAACACCTGGTGACTCACGTAATCCAGGTAAGGAGAAATGAACCGCTGCAAAAGCCTGGTTCAGAGCCTGCTCTGTGTCCCACAGCTGCCTTCTGGAAGCACCGCATGCTGCGCATGCATGCGCACATGCGTGATCCCAGCGAACAGGCGAGGCTGTATTCACGTATGATGCAAATCTTTGTGCACCCAGATAAAGGCTAGGACGCATGTGCGACTTCGCCTCGTGCGCCATGGCCGCCAAACAAACTGCTGAGCACAGCAATGCTCTTGCACATGCATGTGCGCCATGGTGAACCAAGAGGCGAAATGGCACACCGTCGTGCGCCATCATACAAGTACGAAACAGCCAGACAAGCAAAAGAGGTACACCTTGCAAACACCCACAGCTAGCCCAAGAATTCCCCCGTATGGTCACCGCACACAGATGTCCAGCCTCTAGCTAGCTTGACTGATTGTTACAATCACTGGGACACCCCAGAATAAGTAAAATAAGGTGGTTTCACTTACCCGTCCAGGCACAGGGCAGCTTAGAAGCTAAGAGACCAATCTTCACCCATCACGGCAGGTTCCTGTCACTTGAGGACCTTCAAGGACTAGGTAACCTTTTCATGTTTAGGGTCCACTCCCTTGGACCTGTACAGCACCCTGCAGGAAAGCCTTAGCGCTGTGGTGCCCAGGATTCCACTTCGCAGGTTCCAGCGCCCGGAGGTCGCATTACAGGCAAAACCTCGCAGGATCTTGAGTCTTCTTTGCGAGGCTCAGGTACCATTTATCTAAGCATATAGAGCCTGTGTCAAACGGATCCGATCGGTCAATCCCTTGATTAATTTAAGAACAGTTTGTGGAAATAGAGGCCTGGATCTCAGAGAGCTCAAAACGTGCCCATCCACCTTGCAGACACTGGTAAAAACCTGATGTACTTCCTGTATGGGAGGGGTTATATAGGGGATCACTTCCTGTTAAAACTGTCTAATAGTGTCCATTCACCTAGAGATGGCGTATAACCCAGTAGGTAATAAATATTAGCCTAACTCTGTGTCCCATGATGTATGAAAAAGAAATGTCTGTTGTAAAAGAATTCCTTTAAAACCGCCTTGCCCCACCCCCCGCTCACAGGATTTGACTGAAAGCAGCAGGAGCCAATGACTACTGCTGCTCTCGTCCAAGCTTTTGAGAGCGTTGAAAGAGGAGAGAAGAGTTGAAGAAGTCAGGCACAGCACTGGATAGGTTTACAATCATTTTAATAACTGAAAAAAAAGGTCAGATAATAATAATAATAATAATAATAATAAAAAAAAACAGTGATGTAGGTGACAGATGCATTTTAAACATCAGACCTGAAGCTTTAGCAAGACAGGCTAAATAAAAATAGTATACCATAAAAAGGTCATTAAGCAGATGTGATGTGGGCATTCAGTACCTGGATATGATATGAATGGACATTTCACTTACTTGCCCATATGCTAGCAGGACTTTTATTGCTGGTGATCATAACAAGTGGAAGTGAAAACAAACACGCACACACAAATAAAAAGAGATTCTGATATTTGGAGATTAAAGTTCAATGGCTGAATCCTGGAGGAACAGGATGTAAGATGTTTGCCTTGGCTGGGTCAGCTATCGAGTTAGGATATGAAGCTTCATCAGTTTTGCCTTACAGAATAAAATATCTTCAGAGTAGCAAATTCTTAAGAATGAAAATTAGACTAATATTACATATTATTAATGTCATCTGACAGTCATATTATGTATTCTCTATATAAACTCAGCCCAAAGTATTTTTAAACACACCATTTCAAAAAGACCAGCACAATACAGCATATTGTATTATATACAGCATGTCTCAATACCACCTTTAATTTCCTAAACACACTTTTTTTTTTTGGCTGGCATATGAATTCACAGCCTCATCAATCTATTTAAAGGAGAAGTATGGCCAAAGCTTTTTTAGACCTACTTCGGCATTGGATCAATGTTGCATCCACCTAGACGAGGATAACATTTTTTTTGCTGGCAACCCCATAGTTCTCATTTAACTATAGGGAGGGCGTATCAGTTTCTATGTAAACAAAGGAAGATTGCCGTTCTGACAGGGGGTAAGGGATAGATTCTGTGTTCCTGCAAACAGGAAACTAGAATCCATTTCCTCTCCTAGTAAAAAAAAACCACCACACACACACACACACACAGTATAGTAAAATTTTTTAGCACTGATCACTGTATTAGTGTCACTGGTTCCCAAAAAGTGTCAGTTAGTGTCCAATTCCTCGCCGCAATATTGCAGTCCCACTAAAAGTTGGCGACCACCACCATTACTAGTTAAAAAAAAAAAAAAAAAAAAAAAATTATAAATAAAAATTCTAGTATATATCCCAGTTTGTAGATGCTATAATATATACGCTTATTGGGATTTTTTTATCCAAAAACATGTACCAGAATACATATTGGCCTAAAGTTATGAAGAAATTTGATTTTTTCACATTTTTTTTACTGGATATGGTTTATAGCAGAAAGTAAAAACAGTTTTTTTGGGTTTTTTTCAAAAAATTGTCGTTTTTTTGTTTAAATGTGCAAAAAATAATAATAATAATAATAATAATAATAATAATAATAATAATATGCAGTGGTGATCAAATGCCACCAAAAGAAAGCTCTAATTGCAGGGCCCTCTGCTTCCTCCTGCATTGAATTGTATTATAACTGTACTGTCAGCCCTCATGCTGTAAAGCGCTGCGTAAACTGTTACAAGTTACAAATAAAAGTTACAGTCTCGGACATCTCAAGTCTCCCACATTTCACAGTGGGCTCACGGACACCGTGAGTGCGGCACAATCTCCCGGCTGAGCCTGCCTGCACTGTCACTCACTGCCACAGGAGGCATTTGAACAGCAGCTGCGAACGAAGCTCCCGAGCTTGGCTCTCATTGGTCCATGGGCAGTGCCTGCGTCAGCAAGGGGAGGAAAGAGGGATGCGAGGCCGTGCGGAGAAATCATTCTCGTGCGTGCGCCACGATTGGTTGCTAGGCTCGGCTAATTTGCATATTGAGGCAGGTGTACAGAAGAGTATGACGGTGATTGGATGGCCGGAGAAGATGGGGCGTGGCTCAGGCATCTTTTGTCCTCTCTGACTTTACCACGTTCAGTGATGGCCCGGAGCGGAGGGCGGCTGGATGTGTGTAGTGTTGGGTGTATACTATTGTCACAGGAGGGGAATAATAGCACGGTGTGCCATGTGTGCAGCTTATGTCCTGGCACTGAATAATATATAATAATGACAGTCAGTACAAGGAAACCCTGCCCTTATTTGCCCAGCACCCTGTGTAGTCACAGCTTTGTACTTCTTGGCAACAGCACACTTTTCTGCATCTTTACTGTGGAAACGTAGGCCTCATTCACACTGGCAGCATGGAACCTTTATGTATGTGTGGTAAGACCTCATTCACACTGGCAGCATGGAACTTTTATGTATCATGTAACTATCCCCCCCCCCCCCCCTCACCTACATGAATGTGCCTCGGCAACGCGAGACAACAGCTTATCGTAAACTCAGCTGTTCTGCGGCTCAGTACTGTGCATGCGTAGAAACATCAAGTGGCCCCGCCTCAACACCCTCAGTTGCTAGGCAAATTAGCCGAGCCTAGCAACCAATCGCGGCGCACACACTGGAATGATTTCCCCACACGGGCCCACCTCCCTCTTTCCTCCTTTCGCTGACGCAGGCACCACCCACGGACCAATGAGAGCCAAGCTCGGGAGCTTCGTTCGCAGCCGCTGTTCAAACGTCTCCTGTGGCAGTAGGTGACAGTGTAGGCAGGCTCAGCCGGTAGATTATCCTGCACTCGCGGGTGTCCGTGAGACTTGAGATGTCTGCACTGGTATAGCTGCATTTAATTGGCACTGGTATAGCTGCATTTAATTGGGAGGGGTGGGCGCCGGCTTGAAGGGTCACCTCCCTGAAATTAGTTTTCCACCTCCCTGAAATGAGCTTTTGCAGGTTGGGATGTCTGCAGTCTAATTGTTGTAGTCTAATCACAGGGAGATAGGAGAGTGGAGAAACACTTCCTCGTGCCTGTAGGAGACTGAAGACATCATCTCAGCCTAGTCTGTGTTATAATGAATAGGAGCAGTGTGGGTAGTTAAAATGGTTCTAAGGTTTACCTAATACATTGTATGCATTAAGGTACAAAGCTTTTCAGTGCCTGTTTCTCCTCCTCCCCCCAAATACTTACCCGAGACCTGTATTGATCCAGAGCAGTGCTCATCTGCAGTCTATGCTCTCTCACAGGCTTGGCTGAGAGCATTGGCAGCCAATGGCTCCTGATGCTGACAGTCATTTCCAGTGAGGAGTAAGCAGAGGGTGTGGCTGAGTCACACTGTGTGTGACAATAGATGCATACAGCTCAGCTTCCTGATCGAGCCCGTACGTGTGTCACCATAGGAAGCGGCCTCCTATGGTGGCACACACAGAAGAAGCCAAGAGCAATAGCAGAGGACCACCCAAAAGACGAGGTTCAGGGCTGCTCTGTGCAATTCCATTGTACAGAGAAAGTATTCATACTATTTTTTATTTTTTGTTATTTTAGGGGGGAAAAAAAAAAAAAAAACCCTATACAACCACTTTCAAGTGGAGTTCAAGCCCCCCTACAAAAAAATACTGTAGCTGCTTTTAATATTAGGACACTTACCTGTCCAGGGAGCCTGCCATGTCGGCACTCCAGACGGTTTTCGGATCAGCTGTCTGGTGCTGCCGCCACCATTCGTGGAGAGGAAAACCAGCAGTGGAGCCCAACAGCTTCACAGCGGCTTCCCCACTGAACTGTGCTTTCTAACTGGCCCGGCGGCGGAGGAAGGAGGAGGGGGGCGAACTTCAGAGGAACGTCGCTGTGGCGCAGACTCCCGGAACAGGTGTCCCCCCACCCCCCCGCCCTCTGAAAGGTGCAAAATGTGGCACTGGAGGGGGGGGGGGGGGGGGGGGGAGAGCAGCTTCCACTTTTGGGTGGAACTCCGCTTTAGGTATCTACTTCTTAGGGGGTTTTTTTTCTTTTATTCATGACAGGTCACTTTAGACATAAGAGAATGGAGTGAATAAAGCTTTATGGATAGCCAAAACTCACAGCTTTGCCCAGTGTGCAGCATGTAGGCCCTTCTCCCACAGCACAGCAACACACTTGAACATACACAGTCCAAGAGAGGGAAAGAAGAACAGAAGCAGGTGATCTATTTATGTGTGAGTATCTGTACCAAAAACTAAACATTTTTGATGCTCTGGTCCTGTGTGTATGGAAGGAAGTTTTCTAGAAAAGAAAAAACCTTTTTTTAGTTTTTATTGGTTTTTGAAAAACCATTACTTTCTTTCTATGAAAATTATAGCCAGTTCTTAAACAGTTAGTTTTAATGTAAACATCTCATGTGGCAAGCCGTACAACATGCAGCTGCTCATAGTACAAGAGAAAACAAAAATAGGCATTCCTGTAACACCCAAAAGACGTCAGGGAAAGTGAATAGGCAATGCTGTCCCTCCCCCAGGACAGACGGTGCACAGTTACCTTTCTGTATATGTGTGCTAAAGCACAGCCAGATCAGTCATGTGAGATTACGACTGCACACCTCTATGAACACTCTGTTATATAGAAAGTGGAATCATTCTATGTACACTGCTTAGAAGACACAACCTCTGCTTTATGGAAAACATAGGCCCTTCATATAGTCTTCAGGTGTAGATGCCATGGGATCATTTTCAAGATAGTTAATTTGGCAAGAAAAAAAAAAAAAAAAAAAAAAAAAAAAACAGGCATTTGAAACACTAAGGAAGTATGTCAATTTTACATTTATATGGGTTATAACATCAATTGTTTATCATTTATATGTATACAAGAAAAAAAATAAAGTCATTTTAAAATGGATGGTAGCAACACATCTCAAAAAAAGTTGGGACAGGGCAACAAAAAGCTGGCAAAGTAAGTGTTATTAACAAGAGCTGGAAGAACATTTTGCAACTGATTAGGTTAACCACTTCAGCCTCGGAAGGATTTGCCCCCTTAATGACTAGGCCATTTTTTGCGATTCGGCACTGCGTCGCTTTAACAATTGCCCCACAAATAGAGCTTTCTTTTGGTGGTATTTGATCACCTCCGCGGTATTTATTTTTTGCGCTAAAAACAAACAAAGAGCGACAATTTTGAAAACAAAAAAACAATTATTTTTTAACTTTTTGCTATAATACACACACATAATCTGCCCCCAAATGACACTTTTTGGGGACCAGTGACATTACTACATTGATCAGTGCTATAAAATTGCACTGATCAATGTAAAAATGACACTGGCAGGGAAAGGGGTCAATAGTAGGGGGCGATCAAGGGGTTAAATGCGTTCCCTCAGCATGTTCCAACTGTGGGGGAGGGGGATGGGCAGAGATCACTGTTCCTGATCACTGGGAACAGTAGATATGTCATGTCTCATGTCAGAATTGGGATCTGCCTTGTTTACAATGACGGATCCCCATTCTGCCTCTGTACACCATGATCGCAGGTCGCCCGCGGACATCGAGTCCACCCGACCCGTGGGCACACTCCCACTGGCGCTTGCCCATCGCGCCTGCGCGAGCCGCTGTACAGCTACGCCGATTTGCGCAGGAGAGCCGACCTGGTGCTGTGCAACGACGGCGGCTGGTCACCAAGCGCTTAAGTGCCAACAGGTCAGTAACATGACTGGGCATAAAAAGAGCATCTTAGAGAGTCAGAGTACCTCAGAAGTAAAGATGGCCAGGGGTTTACCAATCTGTGTCTAAAAAATTGTCTAAATTTCAGAATAATGTTCAACATAAAATTGCAAATACTTTAAATTTAACATCATCTACTGTATATATCATTATCAAAAGATTCAGATAATTTTGGGAAATCTGTGTACAAGGGACAAGGTCGAAATGTAAAACTACATGCCCATCTTCTTCAGGCCCTGAGACGGCATTGCGTTAAAAACAGACATTATTTCGGTGATGGACATCACAGCATGGGCTCAGAAATATTTCCAAAAATCACTGTCTGTGAACACAGCTTGCTGTGCCTTCCAAAAATGCAAGTTAATGCTACATCATGCAAAGGAGAAGCCATATCTGAAAATGATCCAGAAATTCCACCATCTCTGGGCCAAAGCTCATTTAACCACTTCAGCCCCGGAAGAATTTACCCCCTTCCTGACCAGAGCACTTTTTACAATTTGGCACTGCGTCGCTTTAACTGCTAATTGCGCGGTCATGCAATGCTGTACCCAAACGAAATTTGCGTCCTTTTCTTCCCACAAATAGAACTTTCTTTTGATGTTATTTGATCACCTCTGCGGTTTTTAATTTTTTGCGCTATAAACAGAAAAAGACCGAAAATTTTGAAAAAATGACATTTTCTATTTTTTGTTATAAAAAAAAAATCCAATGAACTCAATTTTAGTCATACATTTAGGCCAAAATGTATTCGGCCACATGTCTTTGGTAAAAAAAAGTCAATAAGCATACATTTATTGGTTTGCGCAAAAGTTATAGCGTCTACAAACTAGGGTACATTTTCTGGAATTTACACAGCTTTTAGTTTATGACTGCCTATGTCATTTCTTGAGGGACTAAAATGGCAGGGCAGTCAACCCCCCCCCCCAAATGACCCCATTTTGGAAAGTAGACACCCCAAGGAAATTGATAAGAGGCATGTTGAGCCCATTGAATATTATTTTTTTTTGTCCCAAGTGATTGAATAATGACCAAAAAAAAAAAATTACAAAAAGTTGTCACTAAATGATATATTGCTCACACAGGCCATGGGCATATGTGGAATTGCACCCCAAAATACATTTAGCTGCTTCTCCTGAGTATGGGGATACCACATGTGTGGGATTTTTTGGGAGCCTAGCCGCATACGGGGCCCCGAAAACCAATCACCGCCTTCAGGATTTCTAAGGGTGAAAATTTTTGATTTCACTCTTCACTGCCTATCACAGTTTTGGAGGCCATGGAATGCCCAGATGGCACAAAACCCCCCCAAATGACCCCATTTTGGAAAGTAGACACCCCAAGCTATTTGCTGAGAGGCATGGTGAGAATTTGCAGCTCTCATTTGTTTTTGAAAATGAAGAAAGAGAAGAAAAACTTTTTTTTTTTTTTTTTTTCAATTTTCAAAACTTTGTGACAAAAAGTGAGGTCTGTAAAATACTCACTATACCTCTCAGCAAATAGCTTGGGGTGTCTACTTTCCAAAATAGTGTCATTGGGGGGGGGTTGTGCCACCTGGGTATTCCATGGCCTCCGAAACTGTGATAGGCAGTGAAGAGTGAAATCAAAAATTTACGCCCTTAGAAAGCCTGAAGGCGGTGCTTGGTTTTCAGGGTCCCATGCACGGGTAGGCTCCCAAAAAGTCTCACACATGTGGTATCCCCGTACTCAGGAGAAGCAACAGAATGTATTTTGGGGTGTAATTTCACATAGGCCCATGGCATGTTTGAGCAATATATCATTTAGTGACAACTTTGTGTAAAAAAAAAAAAAAAAAAACATTTGTCTTTTCCCGCAACTTGTGTCACAGTATAAAATATTCCATGGACTCGACATGCCTCTCAGCAAATAGCTTGGGGTGTCTACTTTCCAAAATGGGGTCATTTGGGGGGGGGGGGGGGTTTGAACTATCCTGGCATTTTATGCACAACATTTAGAAGCTTATGTCACACACCACCCACTCTTCTAACCACTTGAAGACAAAGCCCTTTCTGACACTTATTGTTTACATGAAAAATAATTTTTTTTTTGTAAGAAAACTACTTTGAACCCCCAAACATTATATATTTTTTAAAGCAAAGGCCCTACAGATTAAAATGGTGGGTGTTTCAATTTTTTTTCACACAGTATTTGCGCAGCAATTTTTTTAACGCATTTTTTTGGGAAAAAACACTTTTTTAAATTTTAATGCACTAAAACACACTATATTGCCCAATTGTTTGATGACATAAAAAAGATGATCTTAGGCCGAGTACATGGATACCAAACATGACATGCTTTAAAATTGCGCACAAACGTGCAGTGGCAACAAAATAAATACATTTTTAAAAGCCTTTAAAAGCCTTTACAGGTTACCACTTTAGATTTACAGAGGAGGTCTACTGCTAAAATTACTGCCCTCGATCTGACCTTTGCGGTGATACATCACATGCATGGTGCAATTGTGGTTTACATTTGACGCCAGACCGACGCTTGCGTTCGCCTTAGCGCGAGAGCAGGGGGGACAGGGGTGCTTTTTTTTTTTTTTTTTCTTTATTATTTTTTTGCTT